>NC_036640.1:2129250-2188848 GCF_002806865.2 Cucurbita pepo subsp. pepo | reverse complement strand
AAAAACTAATTGGAAAGAAAAAAGGATCTCCTTTAATATCAGCGAAGAAAAAACCTCTTTTTTTAGAAAATGGAAATAAAGGAAAAAAGGAAGTTGTGGACGAAAAGAATCGTGACTCAGTTTTATCAAACCAAAAAAAAGATCTTGAAAAAGATTCCGCGGAAGCAGATGTGAAAAAACGTAGAAAGAAAAAAAAATCCAAGAAAAACATGGAAGCCCTGTTTGATTCCTTCGTAAACAACTATTTTATTTTTCAATTGAGATGGGAGAATTCCTTAACTGGCAAACTGATGAATAACATCAACGTATATTGTCTCCTGCTTAGACTGATAAATCCCATAAAAATTACTATATCCTCTATCGAAAGAGGAGAAATAAATCTGGAGATGCTGATAGTTCCCAAGCAGTTCCAGTTTCATAAAGAATTCTTAAAAGGGGGAATATTTATTATCGAACCTGTTCGTCTGTCTGTAGAAAATGATGGACAATTTATTATGTCTCAAACCATAGGTATTTCATTAGTTCATAAGAATAAGTACCAAATTAATCAAAGATATCAAGAAAAAGGCTATCCTTATAAGAAGAGTTTTGCTGAATCCATTGCAATACATCAAAAAACGAATGAAAATAGAACCAGCAATCATTATGATTTGCTTGTTCCGGAAAATATCTTATCCCCTAGAGGTCGTAGAGAGTTCAGAATTCTAATTTGTTTCAATTCTGGGAATAGAAATGATATCCATAGAAATACAGGATTTTACAATGCAAATAAGGTAAAAACTCATGATCAAGTTTTAGATAAAAGAAGCAAACATCTTGATAGATATAAAAATAAACTAAATAAATTCAAGTTCTTTTTGTGGCCCAATTATCGATTAGAAGATTTAGCTTGTATGAATCGTTATTGGTTTGATACCAATAATAGCAGTCGTTTTAGTATGCTAAGGATCCATATGTATCCACAATTGAAAATTCGTTAATGCTACATTTTTCCTATATTGGCCGTACCTTATATGGTATATGAAGACAAAGAAATACACATATGGCACTGTCTTAGATTCTGATAGATGATATTAATTTAATTCAATGGCGTCTCTATTCGATTTAGAAATGAATCAATAAAATATTCTTATTTCATTTTTAATTGAAGTTTTAAGTATAAATATTTTTTGTGCGTGCAGAAATATACCAGCCTTTCGTATACCTATCTGATTATGTTTTCCCAAGGGATTCAGGCTCTAGCCGACTGAGCCATGGCTTCCACACTATCAACTGTAGATTCGATTGATTTGGACGTTTCTCAGTTCTGCCATACGCCTTTTTACTGGTAATCAATCGACGATCCTTTTCGTTCATCTGCTGAATCCTTCGTGTGAATTATTATCTATTTTATCTTTGTTTCTCTGTTCTTATACATTTTTTTTTTTGTTAATATCTTCATGAGGTTCTTCTTACGATATGCTGCGAAAATTTCTCCGGAATCGGATAGGGTATATTTATTAATAATGGAGATTCATAATTATAATACAGTCTTGAATTCGTGTTTCTAAAATGCTGAAGAGGATTTATTGTGGGCTCGATCCTAGGTTTTTGACCTCATAGCGCTAATTCATTGACGAAAATGAAGTGTAATTAAGTGTTTTGTGCTTTCGATTTTGCAGTGAGGAGAATGTATATTTTCTATGCAAGAAATTATGTACAAACAGAATGGATGATGCAACGGGAGCTGATCTTTTTGTTGTTTTCATTTCTAATGAGAAGAAGCAGGCACGTATGTTATTCTTTCTCTAGTGTTTTGGCCATTTCTGAGGATGAATAAGTTCTGCTAAAGGACTCTAGGCATTTCTTATTGCTATTCGAAGTATCATTTTTGGCCATTGGTAGCCCTAGGTTTAACAGTGATATTGTGAGATCTCATACTGGTTGGAGAGGAGGAACGAAACATTCTTTATAAGAGTGTGGAAACCTCTCCCTAGTTGACATGTTTTAAAATCGTGAGGTCGACGGCGATACGTAACGGGCCAAAGCGGACAATATTTGTTGGCAGTGAGCTTGGGCTGTTACAGATGGTATCAGAGTCGAGCACTGAACGGTGTGCCAGCGAGGACGCTGGCCCCCGAGGGGGGTGGATTGTGAGATCCTACATTGGTTGGAGAGGGGAACGAAGCATTCCTTATAAGGGTGTGGAAACCTCTCCCTAGCATACGCTTTTTAAAACCGTGAGGCTGACAGCGATATGCAACGGGCCAAAGCGGATAATATTTGTTAGTGGCGAGGTTGGACTGTTACAATGGTATCAGAGTCAGACATCGAACGGTGTGCCAGCGAGGACATTGGGCCCCAAGGGGGGTGGATTGTGAGATCCCACATGGTTGAAGAGAGGAACGAAGTATTCCTTATAAGGGTGTGGAAACCTCTCCCTAGCATACGCGTTCTAAAACCGTGAGGCTGACGACGATACGTAACGGGCCAAGTCGGATAATATCTGCTAGTGTTGGGCTTGGGCTGTTACAGATATGAAGATTCTTGAGGAATTCTATTCATGTTCTCTTATCGAAAGTTCATAGAAAGAAACAGAAAGCTGTTTAGAATAGTAGAAGACGGTTAAAAACATTTGGCACCTCGTAGTTTTCATTGTTTCCTGTTGGAGTTCCCGTTCTAATTCATATTTGTAACTACACAATCTCTTGTGTAGCTCTCACTTGGATGTGATTTTTAATCTTTTGCCCTACGGGTTTCTGAAAGGCTTCTCTTGTTTCTCTTTTCATTTCATTTTATCAATGAAATTGTTGTCTTGTTTCTTATTGCAAATGAAAGTATTTGCTCTCGAACAAGATTACTTTTAAGCCCGGTATTGATCATTTTGTTCAGGTTAGATAAAATTTTGTTAAAATTCCTCTTTCCCTGAGTGAAATCCTTGTTAACAAATTATAATTCTAACTCCTCCCACTCCCCCAAAAAAATTGTTTAGATTCCCCTTTGGCATCAAAAAGCCAGCAAAAGAGAAGATGGTCTTGTTTTGTGGGATTACCATGTGATTTGCGTTCAGGTAAGATAGTCTATCCTGCTTTAATAATAGTTGTTCGAGTCGTAATTACTCAGCAAGTTGCATCAGATCTTTATTTTGATCATTGTTGCAAGCTTTTATTGTTTTCTACTTTTGAGATGTTGAGCTCATTTCAATTGACAGAGAAAAACAGAAGGTGAATTTCCTTTTATAGTGTGGGATTTAGACTCCACTCTTCCTTTACCTATCCCTCTGGGCAGCTACGTGTCGCAAGCTATCAGGCCATCGTTTCAAATCTCCCCCGAGTATCAAAGGTAAAGCCCGTCAGCTACAACTTTTTTTTTTTTCCTAATGCATACGTCACAATTATCAGGTCGTTGCATTTTATTGGTCGAAAAACATTTGGGACTATGTGTTCTTAAAAGTGTAACTCAAGCTTGACTCATGTTGATCAAATTTTTAATCAAAAGCTGCTATTCCTGGGGACAGGCTTTTCAGAATCATCCATGCTCCAATATTTTTTCGTCACTTCGCATCTGATAGAAGGCACATGAAAGATTCCAATGGAAATTGGATTGCTAAACCCCCTGACTATGAAGCCATTGTTGCTGAAGGTAAATGCCTGCCCCTAATGGGTAATCAAATATCATGTTCGTGTACGCCGTTGATGCATTGTTTGTTTTGATGATAAACTGGTTGGTGATTGCTTCTGAGTTTCATTTTTATTTATTTGTTTGTTTATTTTATTATTTTTTGGCGAAGAACTGTGTTGAAAAACTTGAGAACTCTTAAATTGGGCATAAACGATTCTGGAAAATTACGTGTTGAATAAAACACCATGGTTGCATGCTTTGCTTTGTCACTTATTTGTCTTAAGTGGATCAATTTCTAGACCAGGCTTCCCTACCATATTTGTAAGGAGTTTTAGGAACTAGAAAGCTTACTATTGGTTTACATGATGATTGTGGCTATGTCATCCAACCTGTCTATTATTTGTGAACTCTCTAAGCTGTCTTCTTCGGCGTCTCTCTTGGGTTGTGAGGTGAACATTTGGCCTTGGGCTTCCTCTTGTTCATAATTTAAGGTGTGTTTCTCGGAAAAGTTTAAAAAACGTCTGTCCTCTTGGAGAAATGCCTTTTTTTTTCAAGTGGGGGAGAGGTACCTTGTAACGGCCCAAACCCATTGCTAGCCGATATTGTCCTATTTAGGCTTTCCCTTTTGGGCTTCCCCTCAAAGTTTTTAAAACGCGTTTGCTAGGGAGAGGTTTCCACACCCTTATAAAGAATGTTTCATTATCCTCCCCCAACCGATGTGGGATCTCACAATCCACTCCCCTTCAGGGCCCAGCATCCTCGCTGACACTCGTTCCCTTCTCCAATCGATGTAGAACCCCTCAATCCACCCCCCATTGGGGCCAGCGTCCTTGTTGGCACACCATTTCATGTCCACCCCCCTCTGGGGCTTAGCCTCCTTACTGGCACATCACCCCATGTCTGGCTCTAATACCATTTGTAACAGCTCAAGCCCACCACTAGCAGTATTGTCCTCTTTAGGCTTTCCCTTTTGAGCTTTCCCTCGAGGGTTTCGAGGGTCTTAAAACGCGTCCGCTAGGGAGAGGTTTCCACATCCTTACAAAGAATGTTTCATTCTTCTCCCCAACCGATGTGAGATCCCACATGGAAGAAACCATTCATTTTGATTTTTAGTTTATTGTTCAAAACCAGTTTTAAAGTTTGAAATCTAAAATGTTACTAGATAGAATATCCTATTGAATGTCCTTGGCTTTTCTTGTTTGAACTTAAGGTTGATGACGATATTCTTTTGATGTTTCCTCATGTACTGTCCTGGATATCAGATGGAACTATTCACAACCTGTATGAGTACATGGAGATCAAGGCGGCCGATGTATATACGAACAACATCGATGTGAAAGATGCAGTTTTTTCTCAAAAACTTGGAGCGGTCGCAAATGATCTGGAGGAGTTTTTCTCTCAAATTCTTTAAACAAGAATGAGAAAGATCTGGTATGCATCTGAAAGGTTATTTTTCCCTCTCTATACTTGAAACTTGAAAGTCTGATGATTACTTGAAAGTTGGGTTCAATGCATTGTTTTACCCTGAAAAACCCTGGAGCTGCTTTCTCAAATTAGGAATTTTATAGTCATTTATTAAGTTTATGCGGTTGCTTATGCACGTAGTGATACTGACTGGGGTCCTACCTCTCTAGAGTTCAGCCTATTGGAACCGGTTGCTAACTTGTAAGATATTTTTAATAATTTTATTCCTTTCAAAATCACTTTCAAGGCCCTCCCATGAAGGAGGAGAGAAATTTTAAAATAATCTTTTGATTTGGGATTTTGGAAAACCATGTGTCACGGTTGTACTTTTTCAACCGTGCAGCGTCGTGATCTTGACACGCTCACGACCAGCCTTAAGGGGGAAACTCAAGCCCCATCTACATTTTTCGCCCAATTTTGTGGCTTTGTCGGACCTTAGGCGAGGTTTGTTTTCGTCAACCGAGTATTGCTTGTGCGGAATCCAAGCTTGTTCGACCACACATGTCGTCTATGCATGCATGTTCAGTCGTCTATGACACAACCCACAACCAACTGACCTCTACACTAGACCAAGTCATCCAGCTCAATCTTGCCTGTACTCGGGGCCAAAGTGTAACAGCTCAAGCCCGGCTGTTACACCATGCTCCAAGAGTCTATGAGAAATCTTTATATAGTAAATATTGGACTTTTTATAATGAGTACAACGCTCTATCAATCTAGAGATTAGAGGAAATCTTTCCACTCCCCCAAACTTACTTGGCAAGAACTATCTTTCAAATTGAGGGGAAAAACGTTCTAGCCCGGATTTTTAAGATGATTTAGGATGTCAGAAAGAGAAAGAGTTGGAAGCTCTCTCAATGGTTAAAGCTCATGCCAGACAGTAACTTTGTTCTAGGGAAATTTGCACACGTAGTTCTGGCCAAGGTTAGTCGGGATAGAAATCGAAAAAGAAGAAAAAGTTACATGTTTATAGAACTCACCATTAATTTTTATGAACCAACTTATGAATATAAACAAATTTAGGCTTTATAATTAATTTATTCGCACTTAGAAAGTCGTACTCATTCAAGTCTAACATTACGTAATTTTTTTTAGACGCATTCTATTGAACATGATATTCTATGATATGCTTATATTTTTTGTCGTTAACCCTACCCCTCGTTTCAATGAAATTTCATATTCGAAATACACAAAATTCATACTGATTATGATTATAATTACCTATAGTATTGATTGGGTCATTCAAATTGTTTGATTAATTTATAATTTGTGGCCATAGATGCATCAATCTTTGTCATTCCACCATACAATATTCAGCATGCTTTGTCTGACTAATTTATAAAGTATTACAACTTATGAACAACAATATGCATCAAACTAAACTTAAGATTTGATAAAGTGGTAAGATGCACACTTTGATTAATATTTTTTTAAAATTTATTTGAAATTTTGTTGTCACTTTTATGATTAGACAACATTATTTTCATTGCTTCACTCTTAGGTTATCGGCTCAAATCCATTACTAGCAGATATTGTCTACTTTGACTCGTTACGTATTTAGCTTCACAATTTTAAAACGCATTTACTAGGAAGAGGTTTTACACCTTTATAAGGATTGCTTAGTTCCCCTCTCCAATTGATGTGGGATCTCACAATTCACCCCTTTGGGGGCTAGCGTTCTTGTTGGCACGTCACCCGGTGTCTGCCTCTGATACTATTTATAACAGTCAAATTCCATTGCTAGCAGATATGTTCACTTTGACCAGCTACGTATCGGCATCAACTTCACAATTTTAAAGCGTGTCTAATAAGGAGAAGTTTTCACACCTTTACAAGAATGTTTCGTTCCTCTCTCCAACCGATGTGAGATCGCACGTAGGTAGTGTTTATATTTAAGTTTTTCTTAAAATTAAAAATAATAAGAAAAAGAGACTTACAAATTCCGCATAAAGGGTATGAATAAACCTTTTTAGGTCTAGCTTCAAATCGGCCCGATGTTCGATTGGCCGATTTTCGATTATAGTTTGAAAGTGAAGCAAAAGTTTGAAAATCAAAATAAGGAAAGGGCCAAAAAAACATAGAAAAAGAAATCAATGAGATTCAAAATTAAGAAAAATTGAAATTGAAGCAAATCTACCAAACATGGAGGCCATTCAATATGATCCAATTACATACATATGTCTATATGGTAGGAATAAAATATTTAAGAACACTAAACGATTTGTTCTAGAAGATTAAGACAACATTTGTGTTTTTTATTTCTAAAATTGTTATTGAGAATTATTGTTAGGTAATTTGTAGAGATCGATGTTATTGTGCATTTGAAATGAACAAAACGTGAAAAATAAAATTATAAAAAAAAAAAGGAGAAAAAACCCGTCTTTGTAACGTCTGATACTCGATATTTAAATTAGAATTTAGAATCTGGATTCAACACTTTATAGTTTTGAGGTTTCCCGACATTCTCTGCGATGTGACTATGTTACCTATTTATCTCGAACTGCTTCTCAGAGTGAAAGACTATCTTCATAAACCGTCTTTCCTCTCGTTCTTTCTTCTTTTCTTTCTCCTCTTCTTCTTCTCCTCGTATGTTTCCTCTTACTCTTCACTTCTCTCACTCACGACGTATACTCAAAAAATACCTAAAACAAGTGAACGTCGAGTCGAGCACCTGTTCATTCCTTCGGCCAACGCATGGACATTGGACGCTTGTTCCATGGATAAGGTACTTTTTTTTATTAAAGATATATTTCATCTACAAAATTAAAATCTCTCCAACAAAAATATAATTATCTAAAACAAATAAAAACATAAAATAATAATAAAAAAAAACTATTTAATTTTTTATTTTTAAAAATTAAGCTCATAACCACTATTTTCACTTTCTCACAATTTATTTATAATAATTTTTATATACTCTAATTAAATATTTGAATTGTTAGTTAAATTTTAAAAATAAAAAAAATTAATTTTTTTTTCATTTGAAAAACTTGCTTAGATTAGATTTTCATAACATTCCTAAACAGATAATCAACCAAATCAAATTANCATTCCTAAACAGATAATCAACCAAATCAAATTAATATTATTTAAATAATAAAAAATAAAATAGTTAGATATTTAAATTTAAATTTTTTATAATTTTTTAATTACAATTAAAAAAAACATAAATTAAAAACAAAATCAATATAAAGTGAATAAAATAAAGTTAAAACAAATCAAAAATTGATTTTTTTCTAAATAAAATTTAACTCAAAATTACAGTCATGGGTAAAATGGTCAATCGTTTTATTTATTATTATTATTATTATTTGCTTATCCTTTCATTTTCACTCCAATAACTTAACCCTCTTTAATTATTAATAATTCCACCACCAAACACACAAAAATAATCTTCTGATTGCAGCCGTCGATGCAACCATTATTTGCCACGTGTCTCCCTTGGCCCCACCACGCAATGAAAAAACATACCCACACTTCTGTGGGCCCCACCGTTTTATAAACTTTTTTTTAAATTTTTTTTTTTTTTTTTAAGAAAATTAATTATTTTTCTATTTTCTCTTCTTCTCAATCTACCATATTTTTTTTAATAAATTGGAAGCTTGTGTTTTAAAATTAATAAAAAATTTAAAAATGCTTTCTTTTTTCACTTCTTTTTAGGAAAATATGAAAACAATATTTCAATTTTACCCCTCCTTTTTCTTTTTCCTTGTTTTATTTCTCCCTTTACAGTTTAAATTATTTATTATTATTATTATTTTTGGGCAGTTTTTCGTCACCTTTATATGCCATTTTAATATTAAAAAAATGAGTTCCTTAAATATATTAATTTAAAAAATTTGTATTTTTTCATGCCAATAATTATAAATAATAAAATTAAAATTACCCAGAAAGTTAAATTTGATTAAACACGCATTTATTAATAAGAAAAAGTTAAATTTGAATTTCCAATATTACCACAATAAAAGCAATAAAATTAAATTAAAAAAAAAAAAAAAAAAAAAAAATCGAGCCGAGTCGGGTCGGGTCGGGTCGGGTGTGAAATGGCAGGACACTCAGGAAGGTCGAGTCCAACGTTGTCCTTATCCACTTTGTTTTTGTGTTTGAAAGGCACGTGATTGTTCCCTTCGTTCCTAGATTTTAATTATTAAAATAAATAAATAAATAAATAAATAAATATATATATATATGTATAATTATTTTCTTCTTCGTTCTTCCACGTCTTAACTGCAAAATCTGGAGTTGGTCCCACCACCTGGGCCCCACCTCCTCACACCATTCTTCCCCTACTACCGCGCCGTACCCTATAATTCCCCTCCTTCCAACTTTATTATTTTTGGTCAACTCCCATAATAGCCCACATTACTCAACTTTTTCCCTTTTTTTTCCAAGCTTCCTTATAAATTAATAAATACATGAAAAATATTATATTATTTTATTTTAATTAACCTACTAAAATTATTCAAATTTAGTCAATTTATTATTATTATTTTTTATAATATAAGGTACGAACTTATTGTATTTTTTTAATAAATTGCATCAAATATTAAATAATAATTTAATTGATACTAGATTTTTTTTTTTTGGTGTTATTTATAATTTTATAAATGGAAACCAATTAATTTTTATTTTTTTAAAAATAATATACTTAATTTATTTTCCCAATCTTTGTGATTTGACTCGTCAATTAACCGGAATTGACTACCATCTGATGTCCGCTTCCGTACGATAAGATCCAGAGCCCGAATCTATCTTATTGGCGGACGCCAGCCTTCATTACATTCTGATTTATTCGACCTCACGCACGCGCGCGCCCATCACCGGGATCTCCCTGTTCCCTTTTCTTCCCTCTTTACTTACCTAACCGGTTATCCGTCTTTCTATTCCACCGTTCTCCCCGGTTCCCGGTTCTCCCCCAAATCCCCATTTTTTTTATCCTCTGCATTCATGCCCACACTGTTCCACCACGTACCCCTTTTCCATTGGCCACCTTTCCCACGTGCGAGCTGCATATTCAATTTTATTTTATTTTTCTAAAATTATCAATAAGATTATTTTACTCTTTGAAAAAGTTTTTTTTTTTAATTAAGTAAATAATAAGATAATATAAATATATTTTTAAAATTTATAAAAAAATATTTAAGACAGGTAATTATTTGTTAATATATATTTTGTATTTATTTTATTATCTATTGGTTAGGGTGTTTTAAAAAACTCAGACAAATTTCGGAAATTAAAAGAATTATTTTCTAAAGACCTTTTTTTAATCAAATATGAATTAAAATGTAAGGTGAGAAAATAAGTATGGTTTTTAAAAATAAAAAATGGATGAAAATACAAGACGAAAATAATATTTTCGCCACGTCATTAGATACTTTAGAAGATTATAGTGTGGCGGGTCGCAGTGGATTACCGCCCGCATCCACTTTAACTTTCATGTCGAGTGAATTTAGGATGAATTTGCCTGGAATTTGACACAAATGGGTGCGGTTAAATTATTTCCAAGGCTTCAACTTCCTGTGTGCAGCCTCATAATTTTATCGTGATCCAACAAATCGGATGATCCCACGCTATACTTAAATGACGAAACTACCGCTCATTGATCTCGTGGCGAGATGTCATTGGATGAGTAGAAAAAGGGTTGAATACGGAATATGAATGCGCAGTAGGGGAACATTACCCAGTGCGCTTTGTTTTTATGTTTTTTCCCCTTGAGTCCTCTTTTGCTGATATCGGATAGGCGATTTTCTCAAACGAGGAAAATAATATAATTTAATAAATAAATAAAAAAGAAAAATGAATAAAGTTTTTTTTTNTTTTTTTTTTTTTTTTTTTTTTTTTTTTTTTGGGTATTTTAAATTACAATTATTTTATTTTCCATGAGAAAGCAAAAACATTGGGGTTGGAGATGGAGGAAGAACAAGCTCTCGTCTTCTTCGCTCTCTCTACTCGCAGTTTCTCACTCCCCAGAGTCAAACGCTCTCTTCCAAGCTTTGGATCGATCTCTCTCGCTCGTTGAATCATCGCTCACTTCCTTTTCTCCTCTAGTTTTTGGTATGATTTTTTCTCCCTCTTCTTCGATACCTAGTTGCGATGTTCTTTTCGTCTCTCGCTCTGATTCGCGATGTTCTTGCAATCTAACGAAATGGAAACATTTGGAAACACTTCGATTGCTCTTTGAATGATCTTAGCTGATATTTGTTGATTTTTACCATGTTCTTGTGATTTTGGGATTTGGATTGAACTTGATTTTGCGAAGGACTGTTTGATGATCGATCCATGGTTTGATTCTTCGAATTTTTCTGTTTTTGTTTGTCTGAGTCTGGTGTTTGATCCATTTTGTTTTGGTTTTTGGATTTAATGCCTTGGATCGCTTGGAAATCGAGTATCCTGAGGGATTTTTTTTTCTTCTTCTTGTAGTCCTAATTCTTAATATAGAGTTTATATTTTTGTTTTTACAAAATTACTATTGACTGTTGACTCCTAAAAAAGAATTTTATTTTTATTTTTGTTTGTTTACTATTTTTTGAAATATAAATTAAATTCAGGATAAACTCCTTGAAAAATAATTCAAATTCAGAAATATTTTTTTTCTACTAATTCTGGATTAAGGATTTAGGATCATTATGAGAAT
This sequence comes from Cucurbita pepo subsp. pepo, assembly GCF_002806865.2. Classification (NCBI taxonomy): domain Eukaryota; kingdom Viridiplantae; phylum Streptophyta; class Magnoliopsida; order Cucurbitales; family Cucurbitaceae; genus Cucurbita; species Cucurbita pepo. Next base: position 2,177,150 of record NC_036640.1, on the reverse strand, counting down.
AACTAACGGTTTTGATCGTGTTCGTAATTTTCCCCGTAATCGTGAACATAAAATAAAAGATTCTTTTTAGCAATTTGTATTTCCATTTCTTGTGTTCTTGAGTTTTCTTTTTCTTCTAATAGAATTTAGGAACCTGTTCTAGGAATTTGTCTGTATTTTAGTGCCCATAGAATCTGCTGAATCTGATTAAAGCTCTTATCTTCATATTCGTTTGATGATACCCACTTCTCTTTCCTATATATGATTCATTTTTTGTGTTTTATATTTTTAGTTACTGGAATCTTATTCTGCTCCAGTAATTTGCTTACTGTTCCTTCCTCTTTTTATACTGTCATGTTGATTGTTTCTCATCTTAAATTTTGAACTCTTTTTTGTGGCATGGTTTCTTGAGTTCAGCTGCCATTCTCTCTCAATGAAGGAAGCATGTTTTGTGGTTTGGAGCTGAAGCCCATATCGTCTTTGAGTAATTTCTTCTGTACATTTGATTGCTTAAGCCCTTGGACTCAACCATGAATAACTTGACTGTTGAAACGGAAGATGCCTTTTCGAGCTTGCTTGAGCTTGCTGCTAATGATGACGTTGATGCCTTCAAGAGATCGATTGAGCGTGATCTTTCTGGTATTGATGAGATTGGTTTCTGGTATGGTCGGTTACGAGGCTCGAAGCAGATGACTAATGAGCAGAGAACTCCTTTAATGGTTGCTGCTACTTATGGTAGCATTGAGGTTCTGAAGCTTATTCTTTCTCTTTCTTGTGCTGATGTGAACCGCACTGTTGGACTTGATAGAAGCACTGCCCTTCACTGTGCAGCCTCCGGTGGGGCTGCAAATGCTGTAGATGTAGTGAAGCTGCTCTTAGCTGCTGGTGCTGATCCTAATATGGTTGATGGGAATGGACATCGACCGGTTGATGTGGTTGTTGCCCCACTAAGGCACGCTGAGCTTAAATCAACACTTACTGAACTTCTTAAGACAAATGGTTTCTCTGGTGATGGAAATCTTGATGTTTTAACAGGTGTGAGAAATTCTCTATCTCCTCGCCCTTCGTCTCCTCTGAATGCTCCCTCGTTCACATCGGAGTTAGTTTCATCTCCAACAAAGTCGAAACTAAGTGATTTTTCAATGTATCCTGCATCTGAGAAGAAAGAATACCCTGTTGATCTTTCTCTTCCAGATATCAAGAACAGTATCTACTCAACTGATGAATTCCGAATGTATTCGTTCAAGGTTCGACCATGCTCACGTGCCTACTCTCATGATTGGACCGAGTGTCCCTTTGTCCACCCTGGAGAAAATGCGAGGAGGAGGGATCCTAGAAAATTCCATTATAGCTGTGTAACCTGTCCTGATTTTCGGAAGGGCGCTTGCAGACGGGGAGATATGTGCGAATATGCTCATGGGGTGTTTGAGTGTTGGCTACACCCAGCACAATATCGAACCCGCCTTTGCAAAGATGGCACGAATTGCTCAAGGAGAGTTTGCTTCTTTGCACACACCACTGAGGAACTGCGACCTCTGTATGTTTCGACTGGCTCTGCTGTTCCCTCACCACGTTCTTGTACTTCTGGGGCTTCTGCTATGGATTATACTACAGTCATGAACCTTCTACCTGGTTCTCCATCTTCGGTCCCTGTGATGTCTCCATCACCGTTCACTCCTCCGATGTCTCCATCTGCCAATGGCATGTCTCATCCGTCCGTGGCTTGGCCCCAACCAAATGTACCTGCCTTGCTTCTACCAGGAAGCAATATTCAATCCAGCCGCCTAAGATCTTCCTTGAGTGCAAGAGATATTCCTGTCGAGGACTTTGATTATCTGAGTGATTTCGAACTGCAGCAGCAGCAGCAGCTCGTTAATGACTTGAATTGTCTTTCTCAACCGCCATTAAGTTCAAATTCTTTGAGCCGTTCTGGTCGACTGAAAACTATGACCCCTTCAAATCTTGACGATCTCTTCTCTGCTGAGAGTTCATCTCCCAGATACTCTGATCAAGCTCTGTCTTCAGCTGTTTTCTCCCCTACACACAAATCAGCAGTTATCAATCAGTTTCAGCAGCAACAGAATATGTTGTCACCAATCAATACAAATTTCTCTCCTAAAAATGTTGATCATCCTCTATTGCAAGCCTCTTTTGGGGTTCCATCATCTGGGAGGATGTCTCCACGAAATCTGGAACCCCCCATCTCTCCAGTGGGCTCACGCTTGTCCATGTTAGCTCAAAGAGAGAAACAGCAACAGTTTCGCAGCCTCAGCTCCCGTGAACTCGGTGCCAATTCTGCTTCTATTGTTGGTTCCCCTGCAAGCTCTTGGTCTAAATGGGGACCCTCTAATGGAAGGCCTGACTGGGCAGTCAATGCGGATGAAATGGGTAAACTTCGACGTTCATCATCATTTGAGCTCGGGAACAATGGCGAAGAGCCAGATTTATCATGGGTTCAATCACTAGTGAAAGAATCTCCAACTGAGATAAAAGAAAAGCAGGCTCATCCAAATTTGGGCGGCGATAGTTTCGTTTCTGGTGAGAGTTCTAACGTGAACTCGCAAATGGAGTCAGTCGATCATGCTGCATTAGGAGCATGGCTGGAACAAATGCAGCTCGATCATCTCGTCGCGCTACAGAACTAAAGTCGTTTTGATGGAGGTAGTTAACGACAGTTATATTTTGGTATATAACATGCCTTATTTTTCGATTTTTGTCGTCGGGCATGGGAACAAAAAGATCCTTAGTAACAAGGCAAAGGGGGAGGGGGAATTAGTGTGACCCCGACCCTCCCTCACTCGAAGGAGATGATTCATTTTCACCATTTTTAGTACTACAGAAAGTCCGGAAGGTGAGAAAACCTCTTAGTTATTAATGTCGAAAAATTTAGAACCCAGGTTAGGTTTTATTCTTTTGCTTTCAATATTTTGAAAAAAAAAAATTAGATCTATAAGGTTGCCATTTATTATTTTTCTCTCTCAAAATTCCCTGTTGTGAGGAGCATCATGTTTATTAATTGTAATGAACATCCTATCACATTAACATCTTAATTCATCACTTCATTCATTCACTAAACCAAGCATTTCCCACTTCCTTATTATTCTCCCATATCTTTATCCATCAAATCTACAAACTATCAATAACTCTATGAAAAGGCTTGATTGGAAACTTGTTTGGAGAAGGAACTTGATTCCCAAATAGTGGGGTTTTTTTGGCCCTTCTTTAATGTGAAGATAAGAACACTTGTATTCTTTTGTAGGTTATCCCAATGGAATGATTAGGTTATGGGAATTTGGGGTTATTTTCTAATGGTCAAGTCGTAATCAATTGATGTTGATTTGTTTGAAGTATCAGTTCTGTTTAAATAATCTCCAGATAATGTTCATGTCCCCAAATCTTTCTATAATCTCTTGGAAATGGATGCTTTTATCTTGGTTCTCCTTTGATATTTTGTTCTAAAAGTTGCATTATAGATGCTACTCCAATAATCTGTTCATACTAGTTAAATACTAATCCTTCTAATCCCGAAAGCAAATAACCCGACTCAAATAAGATCTCATCTAAAACAAATGTAATTCAAAATAACATAATAGTGAAGAGTCGAGATCCTCGGATGATAGAACTTTTCAATTTGCAAGAGATATCAAATTCTCAAATCAAACTTCTTCCTATGCCATTAACTATAATGATAAGTATCTAATCTAGATCTAGCTCGATGGATAAAAACATTAATTTTCATATCAAAAATCGATGGTTTAATCCTTACCTTAGAATCGTTGACCTTTCCTCACGTAGTAGATCGAGATCTTCTCCTTAAATTACATATCAATCACCAGTAGTCACCACATGAGCATTTTCCATCCTCGAACCGATGAAATCTGTTGTTGTCTCTAACAATGAGAACTCTTCCAGTGCATTTGGACATGAACTTTATAGCTGCATGACAATCACCGCAAACACGCAAATTCTTCATAACTCTTATAGGTCTTCCTGGTGGGAAGGTAATCAGCCCGAACGCAATGGCTAGTCTTTCACTATGAAACCGAATTGTTTCGCTTTTCTCCTCGCCGTCGACTGCTCGTAGCACAAAACTTGTGTCTGCAACATAGCCAGCTTTCTCCATTTCCTCCTCCAACTCTTCCAGTTTCTGATAAATCTCTACCCATCTAGCATGAGATCTATCACCTGCAGTGAATGTATGAACTTTATTTCCCTCCTCAACCCAGCTCAAACCCGTCTCCTTCTTCACTCCTCGATCGCGCAACATTTTCCTCATCCGAGCCGCTTCTTCATATCTTCCAGCAGCAGCATATGCATTTGATAACAAAACATGTAAACCTGAGCTAGTACTATTCAATTCTAATACTCTCTCAGCCACAAAAGCTGCCATTTCTGTATCTTTATGGATTCTGCACCCTGTCAACAAAGCTCCCCAAACAGATTCAGTGGGCTGCATTGGCATTTGTTTGATCACAGAAACTGCTTCCTGTAACTTTCCAGCTCGTCCAAGCAAGTCCACCAAAGAGGCATAGTGCTGAGCTTCTGGTTCAATCCCATAATCTCTCATTAGATTGAAATATTCTCGGCCCTTTTCAACCAACCCTGCGTGGCTACAAGCATAAAGAACAGATAAAAAGGAAATGAAATTTGGTTTCATCCCCACACTTCCCATTTCTTCAAATAAACCAAACACTCTCTCTGTATGAGCATGTTGAGCGCAGGCTATCAGTAGTGAATTCCACATGCCCAGGTTTCTGATGGGTATCTCATCAAAAACTTGATAAGCCCCTTCTATAACCCCACACTTGGAATACAAGGAAATCAAAGAACTCCCAACAAAGCTCGAGGAATCGAAGCTCATCTTCAAGCACAGTCCATGAATCTGCTTCCCCAATTCAAGAAGTGTGGAGCAGCTACAAACCCGGATCACACTGGAGAATGTGAAGTCATTTACATCAACATCCTCAACCAAAGCTTGCTTGAACAATGTCAATGCCTCGCCACTCTCATCCAGTTGAGCATACCCACAAATCATCCCACTCCAAGACACCACATTCCTCTCAGGCATTTCGTCGAACACATGGCGTGCATCCCCAATCTCCCCACATTTTGCATACATATCCACCAACGAACTTCCGACGAACACATCACAATCATATCCCGTCTTGACAACAAGACAATGTACAGATTTCCCAAGATCACTCCTACATAAAAACCCACAAGCCTTAGTGGCGCTAGGATAAATATGATCATCTGGCCGAATCCCAACATTCACCATTCGTCGAAAGTATTCAAGGGCAAGCAATGGAGCCTCATTTTGGGCAAATGCGGAGATAACAGAGCTCCAAGTGGTCGAAGACTTTGTCGGGGCTTCAGTAAAAACCTGCAGAGAAAAAAGCGGCAATTGGGTTTTGGAGTATAAGTTGATGAGATGGTGGGAAACGAGAGGAATGGTTTGTAATCCAAATTTGACGATGTGTGCATGGAGCTGGAGGCCTTTAGCGAGTGATCGGGAATGGGTGAAGGAAAGAAGATGGTTGCAAATTTGGCGGTAGTTTTGCTCGAAGCTGTTCTGGTTCAGAGGGTTTTGCAAAGGTTTAATGGCGGTCGCAGTTGAGAGAAGGCGGTCTCTCTGCAGTTGAAGAAGCATTAGAAACCAAGAAATTGTGATTGGGAGCTTCGTTTCACAATTGATCTCATTTACATTGTCCAAATCTATGCTTCATTTTTTCAATTTATTGGCTAATCGCTATGGTGTTGGTGAATTCTCACCATTAGAGTATCTTCACAATTCTCAAGCTCACACGCTCTCGGGAATCTCGAACAACTTCTCCTTAATCGAGACTCTAACTCCTTCTCTCTGAGCCTACCCTGAGACTTATGGAGCCCTCGAACAGCTTCTCCGGAGCCCTCCAACAACCTCCCTTTAATCGAGACTTGCCTCCTCTGAAACCTTGGAGCCCTCAAACAACCTTCCCTTAATCGAGACTTGGCTCCTTTGGAGCTCTCGAACAAACTACATCATTTGTTCAACACTCGAGCACTTTTGACTACTATACCTTCAAGACTCCCTCAAACAAAATACACCATTTGTTCAACGCTTGAGTCACTTTTGACTATACTTTCGAGACTCATAACGACATTTGAGGATTCTACTTACACGACTAAGTAATCCTCATGGTTATACCAATGGAGATATATTCTTTACTTTAAATCTATGATCAACCCATTAATCAGCTGATGTGGGACTTCTCTCCCAACAATCCTCAACAGAGGGACATTCCAATTTTTTTTCCGCCCATAATCAACCTTTTGTAGCCCGAGAATTACACTCGTCTCTAACTAGTGGAATTGTTTAAAGGGAATCATCTCGGTCAGAGGAAGCCTTCAAAGATATTCCACGTTCTTGTCTCATTCTTGATCGTAGCCTCATGCAGACCCGTCTCGATCATAGTTTGAAATTTTCACTTTCAACTATAATAATAAAAAAAATTAAAAAAAAATAAATTTTACCAAGTTGGATATAAATTTGGAACTAATAATGGAAAAAATTTCACAATTAAGAAAAATAAAAAGAATTTAAATAATTTTTGTTCATCGATTACCGAGCCACCATCAGGTTGATGTAAATCGTATGTGTTCTAACTTCGACGGTTCATTAAAATGGCGGAACGCCACTAAATGATCGTGTTTATCGCCTGTTGATGATCTACCTTGTGGCATTAGCTTTCGATTCTGCATTTTCTAGCGGTAATGTTAGCTTTGTAGACCTTTCATACTTCAGAGCTTCACTTGGAAGTATTGCTAATGCAGTTTCTTGTTGAATTCGTGCAGTGTATATTGATTCCCAATGAAGAACAAAACCGAATCTGCTTCTACTTCATCTCTTGCTTGGCGTTGGACAATCGAAGCCCTTGCAAGTTTCGAGGAAGTGAAACCATCTCTATTACATGGTATTTCACACTGTCGATTCTCTAGCCGCTCTAGAATCAATTTTTTTGCGCTCTAAAATTGTACAAGTCAGTGTTCCATCTTTTTACAGATGTAATTGATAACGTTTCAGAATTACTTGACGGTACTAGAAAGAATGCCGGGGAGATGGTTGCATTGAAATGCTTGGAGGGTTTGTTTGGTTCTTTAAATTATATTGGAGAAAATGTTCTTCCTGTTCAAGAATCAAAAGTTATGTTTGATTCATCTGAGAGTTGTGAAGATGTTTTTAAACGCATTTATAAGGAGGTAATACTGTTTCAAATCTTTGTATTTAGGTTTCTGAAGTTCTTGGCCCTGTAATTCAATATGTTCTTTTAAGTGAACTTAGCCTGATACATACTTTCTGGTTTTCAACTTGGTATGCATTGAAATAGACTCCAAAATCTTCCTTAAGAGTGGCTGGACCAGATTTGTTAAAATGGGATGTTAGATCCTTTACTGACCAAAAAAGAGCATCCATGCGTTGCACATTACATAAGGTGTAGAGAATTCAAGACTTGTCTCTAATTTATTTGCTTCGATCCTCTTCGTCGTGTATGGTCGGTTGTAAAGTGGTTGTTTTATTTCTTTTTGAACAGCTGAAAGATGCAATTCTCGATGGTACACATCCTTATGCTGATTTCTTAATGCAAAAGAGTGGGTTAACACCCATAAATAAGAGGGATAACATTTGTCTGAATAATGAGGATTGTATCGAGCTCAGCGGGAGACTTGATATTAGCTCCTCTGGTCCTCGAGGCCAAAATGAGAAGGGTAAAGGAAGCCCTTTACTTGAGGATGATAGAAGAATATCAGTGGTGAACCCACCTAGCTCTAGTTTGTTACCTTCTAAAAGGAGTGGTGTTGACTTTACGTCTGAAGACGAGGCTAGACAGTTACCTGGTTGGGATGATGGTTACATTAATGTCAAGAAGCTTAAGCAGCATTCTGCGCATACTTCGTTTTCAGGACAGGAAGTGGCTTCTTCACATGAAACAGAGGTGTTAGAAGATTCACCTGAAAGAAGAGTGCCGCAAAATGAGAGAGATGATACTGATCGCTTGGATGAACATCAGATAACTTCGGTGGACGACGAACTTGTAGAGGATGTGCATTTTGGGTCAAAGAAATCACATCAGGATCAATCAGGGATTCCTTGTTATACTATGCCGGCTAGTACACGAGATGATGAGATGCTGGAAGTTGTTTGTGTCGAGAAAGTGAAAGATGGAAGTGAACTGCCTTTTGAACCAAAAACATCTAATCCTTCTCCTGCTGAAGGAAACCTTCATAACACCAGCCCTGACAATTCCAAGTGTGACTCTGGGCATGATTATCGTGTAAATGAAACAAATACTATGTCTCCTAGTGGATTTATGTCAAAGACTGTTGCTACAAATATGGAGGTTGGTGTGTATCCGGATGTGAAAGAGAAAGATCTGTTAAGTGATAGTGATGGATATCATGAAACAATAGATATTGCCACGAGAAAAAAAGAATTTCTTAGTTCGCAATGTATGGTCGATCACGATTCTTTTCCATTAGCTGACAGTAGAGTTCTTGCAGTTTGTGTGAAATGTAATGAGGGTGGTCAGTTGTTGTGTTGTAACATTAGTGATTGTCCTTTGGTGGTTCATGCCAAGTGCTTGAGTTCCTCGGCTAGTATGACCGATGAAGGTGACTTTTGTTGTCCTTTCTGCTTGTATTCACTTGCTATATCAGAATACCTCGAAGCTAAGAAGCACGTTGCATCGGTAAAAAAAAATGTTGCTTCTTTTTTTCGTACTGCTTTGGGACATCAATCAGCAGTTCTTCAAGAGGTATTGCAACAAAAGGATGTTGACGCTTCACAAAGAGCTGTAGTTGAGGATGTTGCTAAAATTTGTGAAGATGTGGACTTGGAAAGTAAAGACAATCAAGTAAGTCTAGATGGAGAACGTGTAAACGAAGTTGTTGACTATCAATCGACAACAGATACAGATACCGAGCAAATGACAGAGCTATCAAAACCATTGCATATTGCCAATTCCAATCATAGACAAAACAAGGCAAGTCCTTCGAGAGTAGCATCTGATGCTTTATTAGGCCAGGAAAATGGCTACGAATTGGTGGACCAAGAGTGTCAAGGCAATACAGTTGCAGGTGTGGTGGACCAAAAGTGTCGAGGAAATGTTGCAGAACAGGAAGATGGTCAAAAAGACACCGAGCAGCATGACATTTACGAAATTCTCCATGAAGGTCGTGGGCCAGTTGAACCAGCGGCTACGCAAAATGGTTTACAGTACCAAACTGATGACAGCGAAGGCAAAGCTGCTCGTGCAATTATCACTGAAGGAGAAAAATCTTCTGATGATGGCAATGACGAGTCTATCATTTCTAGATACTCCATAAGATTTCGACAGAAATGTCATCAGTTAGTTTCTTCATAGTTATATAGTAGTTAGTTACTATTTGCTATTACCCCTCATTGTTGCTCTGGATAACTATATAATTTTCAAGTATGGAATTATTGTATTGACCAGAAGACTAGAATCCACAATAAAGTAGTGGGATTAAAATTTTCATGTTCTACACCGCGCTTCAGAGAAGCGAGGCGCCCTCACTGAGTCGCACGTGCCTCAGCTCCTCATAGCGATTAATTTTTTTTTATAATTTTTCTTTTGTGCTCTTCGCATTTAACAAACACTAATGCTGACTTTGTTTACTGTGCAGTACAAGTCCAGAAACTCATCCATTAAGACGGAAGAAGCTAGCCTGGACAGCTGAGGAGGAGGAGACTATTGGTAGTCATCTTTTATCCATTAATATTTCTTTTTTAAATTAAATATTTTAGGGTAAAAAAATGATTTCATACGCTTGCTTATCATAGTTCCAATCTTGACTAGATGTTACCTTTGTATAACATAAATCAAATGTTTTAGATTCGTTACTCGCTTTCATGCGTTCATAAGAATTTAAAAAACAAAGAAGTTATCCACTGGTATTCTCTTCTGTTTTCCAGTTTCTCATCTTTATTTCTGGAATGCAAGTTCCTTGCATGTCATTATACTAGTGATTTACTTGTCTCTCTGCTGGAGGGAGTTCAAAAATTTTCTAGCTCTGTTGAAAGAAGTCCAACCATACCGTGGAGAAAGATTTTAAAATTTGGTAGTAATGTGTTTCTGAAAGATCGTACACCAATAGATCTTAAAGATAAATGGAGGAACTTGTCCAGAAGTCCAAAGTTTAAATGATAGTACTGTCATTCCGGTCAGATTTTCATAGTTATTTAATAGTTTACATTTTTATCTGATCTTGACAGCTGATTTCAGCGAGGCAAGTTAAGATGTTCTTGTGTCTTCAGGTTACCTCTTGATTTGTTAAGCATTTGGTGGATAATTTCACATTCATCTGGTAGGACAGATTCTTGGTATACCCTTTATTTAGAGCTTTGACTTTCAGTGAAGAAATACTGCACTAGAATCACAAGAAAGATGACATGATGGGGTTTCCAACTTGGCAAAAGTCATTTTGAGGAAGTTTTCATATGACTAAGTTAGGGAGTATATTGACTTTGAGATAGTAGGATGTAGTTTTAACTAAGCATATTTTAGATATATTATGATATTTTGGCTGATATGAGTTATGTTTCGAGATTAGGACGATTTAATTAGATGTGGGTAACACTTGTTTCTTAGCTTTGGTATGGGGATTGATTCCGTTGCAGCAGTTGATCTTGTTGGCTTGATTGGTTGCTCGTGGGGCTTGCTTCGCTTCTTCAATTTGTATACCTTCTAGTAAGCTATTCAAGACATGGTAGCTGTTCTTGGCTATTGGCATGATATAATCACCTAGCCTACATATCAGCTACGCTCGATATGTGGGATTTCTGTTGGATATGATCTTTCGCGAAGTGCAAAGCAACGAGACCAAGAGGAGCACATCTTGGGGCACTGGCTTCGCTCGAAGCACGCAAAGGAACGAGCCTTCTCAATATAAGCTCCTCCAAGGCCTAAGGGTGGATTGAATCCAATCCCATCCAACATAGCACGAAATTTGTGATTTTTCACATCTTCCATGACCACACGGTTCCACTGTAGCCGACACCCTTTATCCAAAATCACTCCCCAAGAGAGAGAGGGGAGAGAAGGAAGCATGAACATGAGCATGGGATAAAGATGAACAGGGGAGTCTCAAGAATCATGGCTTAAAGACATGTGAAAAAGAAGAGCCCGTGAACTTCAACAATGAATCGAGGTGACTTTCTCTTCACTCATCACTCTTCACTCTTCTTCTACTCACTTACACTTACTCTCTCACACTTCATTTAATTTTCACTTACTTTTCCTCTCTTTTTATGTTTGTTTGTGATCAATTTCACTTCTCTTATCTATACTACTTTAGTTTGCATCATTGGCTTGAAAATTCCATATTACATTCATCGTTCTCGTAACGGTTCGATCAAAACGCCTTCTTAAATTTAGGGACCTGATTTTGTTTAGAACTAACACAATTAATTTGCATCAAAACATCATTTTTGAAATCAACATGAACAACAAAGAACGTAGGAGAAACTAGAAACGTGACAACATTTAAAGAGCCACTCCCCATTTGAGCTTCCCTCTACATATTATCCCCCGCTCCTTTCACCAAATTCCCACGATCATCTTTCATCCCTCCGCTCCCCAAAATGGAAACTTGCAGAGACAAAAAACTCCATTCTTCCCCACTCGTAAAGCCATGGAGGAAAGGCCCTTCACGAGGCAAAGGCGGCCCTCAGAACGCCTCCTGCGAGTACCGCGGCGTCCGGCAGCGCACTTGGGGCAAGTGGGTGGCCGAGATACGGGAGCCCAAGAAGCGCACGAGGCTCTGGCTTGGTTCTTTTGCCACTGCTGAAGAAGCCGCCATGGCTTATGATCAAGCTGCCACTAAGCTCTATGGCCCTGATGCTTATCTTAATCTTCCCCATTTGCTTCATAATCTTCCTCGTAATGACATTAATAATGCTTCTAAATCTAATTTCCTCAAATGGGTTCCTTCTAAAAAGTTCGTTTCTATGTTCCCTCATCCCCGCCCTGCAACCTTTATGCTTAATCTCAATGCTCAGCCTAGTCTTAATCTTATTCACCAGAGGCTTCAACAGCTTACAACTCCTCATGGCTTTCTCTCCCCTTCCCTCCCTTCTCCTTCTAAGGTATTCAACCTTTTTAATCTTCGAATTTGAGTTTTCTTCTAGAAAATATAACATTACTAACGAGAACTAAAAAAATATTATAAAAAATCTTGATTTTTGATATTTCTACGAGTATTTTAGATGATAGTGACATTTTAAGCTTAATTTTACTTCATTTTTCTCTTTGCAAGAAACTTAAAGACGAGAGTAAGAACGAGAAAGAAGACGAAGCTTCACTAGGAGAGGAGACAACGACGGTGACAAGGGATATGGTAGAAGAGAAGCCACAGATTGATCTAAACGAGTTTCTGCAACAGCTTGGGATTATCAAAGAAGAAGAAGAGGAGAAGTCAGTGATTGAATCAGAAAGAGAGGAAGGCATTAGTAACAATAAGGAAGCAGAATCGAATAATTGTTTGAAAGACGATCCCAGTGAGGAAGTTGAAGTGGTTAGTGACAAAAGCTTTAATTGGGATTCAATTATGGAAATGCATCCAAATATTGAACATCATCAATTCGAAAACTTTCAAGTTTATGATCGTTATGAAGATGATCTAAGTTTTTGGGATTTTGAAGAACACCATTCCATGACAATCATACCTTAAAAATATTTTAACTTTATTTCATGTTTTTTTTTTTCCTTTTTTTTTTAGCGTGGTACGAGTTCAAGGATTTTTTTTTTGTTTGAAGGGTTGTATACCTTAGTAAAAATAGTGATAATGGAATAAATGAGATAGATATTTATGAGAAAATTAGATGGTTGCAAGATAATAATGGGGATATAAAGAAAAATAAAATCATATAGAAGAAAAATATAAGCTAGTATGGGAATATATAGCTGTTGGATAAAAGAGTAATAAAGATTTGCCATACATAAAGCACGTGAGAATATGTAAGTAGATATATATATATATATTATTATGATTATTATTATTATTATTAAAAGGGGCCATCAGCCTGAGAGGGTTAATGAGCCCCAACTTCATTTTATTATTAGAAGTCGATGGAATAATTATGCTATAATAGTTTAAAGGGTAATCGAAAATCCAATAAATTCAAGAAATTCCACTGATGTTTGGAGAAGCCTGAAAATTCAATAAATTCTACTTTCCAGATAACAGTTCCCCCCCTAGACCACAAGCCTAAATGGAAGGCATAAGAGTGAAGTAAACTTATACTACTACTCATTCTGATACTCAGAGGCACTAAGATACTCACCATTTTCTTCAAAATATTCGATTAATCGCTTCAAAAATGCATCGTGAGTTACCGTATCGGTGTCGCAGACCAGACAACATTGCCTTCTAGCTCGAGTCACAGCTACATTCATTCGTCTACGGTCGCTCAAGAATCCTACCTGCATCGTTTTTAGAAGAATTTCCTAATGCAAGTCCTCGAAAATTTGAAGTTCATAGGCTTTTATACAAGAGATGTTACCTCCTTCTTTGAATTTGATCGAACCATGGAGATGACGATAGCTTCCTTCTCTCTTCCCTGGAAGCCATCAACTGTGGAGATTTCAATGTTTTTTAGTCTGTCTTCTTTGCTTCTTAACATTTTCAGTAACACAACCTGCAATTAATCCAATATTAGATCTAGAAGACTGGGTAGGAAGCATATTTGATTCGTTTGATCGGAGTTTTCGTGTAAGCATCAGTTCTAGAACAATCCGAGTAAAATAACCTTTATACCTGTGCAGCATAAGGAGTTATAATTCCAATTTCACAAGGTTGAACGCCACTTTGGATTAGTCTCTTTGCATGAGCCATGGCAACCTCAGCTTCACCTTCATTTAAAGTGCTTTCTTCCTCATCCTTTCTTTCTTCCATTTCACACCTGAAGAAGATCATTATGAACCATCATTATTAGCCATACAAGCATTATTATCAACAAATTAGTCTCAGGAAACCGCATTGTAATTATCTCTATTTCCAGTAACGTAGACAGGGCGTGTTGCTTCTGGACAAGCTTGTCTTATATCCGATGTTCAGTTAAGGTTGGAATGCAATACCCTGCTGTGTCTATGAGCAGAATGGTAGGTTCAGTTGATGATGTCTTTTTCACATCCTCAAGGTCATAAAGCGTATGTGCAGCAACACTTGAATGAGCTTTGATCTGTAATTCAGCAATCGAAGTTCATAATTTTATTGTTCATGATCAGCCAAACAGTTCTAAGTCCAACAATTAAAAGTACAATCTATAGATCACATCCAGGTATGATACGAGTACCTTACTATCATATAGCTCTTTTGATGACCAATCCATGATCAGTTCATGCATACGATACTGGACGGTGAGCATAGAGGTTACTTCATTTCCATACATGTCAGCCAGGCGTTCAAATAGGGTTCTTCCAAGTCCCTTCTTCTCTGCTTCAACACTTTGGATTGTTGGAGGAAGCTGAAGATGGTCTCCGGCAAGAATGCATCTTGATGCCTGAAACAAGCATCGCCTCCTTTAAATTGAGTTCGATACAAGTACAACCGAAATTTCCATATTTGCCAACATCTACTTTTGAACCCGTGAAATTCGTGGAACTTCTAGAAAGCATTCTCCACATTTTCCCTTTTCTAAAGAAACAGAAAAAACTCAGCATTTCGAATAAAAATGTCTTATTTCAACATTAAATTTTTGTGTTCAAGTCGATGTCTCAAAGAAAATCATCACTACCCAAACAACAAATCAGCTACTCTTTTCTTCAGATGTCTAGGACTTAAATGAAAAATAAGAAATGTATGAACGAAAAAATATCAAGGAAGCAAGCAAAAACATGAAAAGAATGTATTAGAACGTCCACAGTTGAGAAGCTATCTGTCTAAACCTCATTAGACAGTCGTCAATATGCATACTTCAATGATGCGTTGTTAATCATTACCTTCAACAAAGCTATCCAGCATGCAATTTCAAGAGCTTGAGCAGCTTCATCAATTATTACCAAATCAAATGAAATATTATTCAGTTTGCGAGAAAATGCCCCTGTCAAAGTTGTTAGAACAACATCTGAATTTTTTATTACATCTGTTACTGCTAACTGCTGCCTATTCCGCTCTTCCTTCGACAATGTTCTAAGCTCCTTCTGGATGTCTCTCCGTGTGTTTCGGTCCTTGGCTTTCAGAAGCTTCCCATTCAATGCCTGAAATAGTTGCTCAGAAGAAGCTCAAGAATAATTCTTTTAGAATAAGAGGGAAAACTATTTCATCAAACCAAAGCACTTGGACTAACAAAGGACCGACTTAGGAAGAAAATCACTCAAGAAAAATGCCTCTAAAGTTACAGAACACAAAAAGAAACAAGGCAAATTAATATGCCCTCACTCAAGCAAAGCATTTCTCTATTTTCAAAATAGCAACGAACAAATTTGAATAAAAGATCTCATGGTCGCAAAAACAACTGTCTGAACAGATAAAGATCACCGAATTTAACCAAAACCAAATAATAGAATGGCTCCCCTCACTTCAAAGTACCCAAAAGACCAAGAGAACAACCCATTCATCTCCCCAAAACTCTATAGGCTGTGCATTATCGATAGTCCATCACATTACAGGCTTCTGCTACTGTATGTTGGGCCTAACTTGCAAACAAGATAAAAATAAATTAAAAATAAAGCCGAGTTGTAAGATAGGATAGGCTGCTGATAGTTTATCTATACCAACAAGTCAGGAAAACGGTTTTTCATATGGAGGAACTTGAGTAAAACCCTGAACAATATGCTTGATTTTAAAAATATATCAGAAGAGGTTGTCCTTAACTCCTAGATGTTAGGGAAGGTAACAAGAAAACTAACATGCTATACCTCACATGCAACATTTGATAGATAAGACGCAAGACTCTGAAGTGTAAGCATTGTCAAATTTTTACCTTCATCTCTTTCCGGATGTCATTTGCAAGAGAACTATTGTCCCCACGCAAGACCTAGAAGCGAAGGAATTTATGAGAAGACAATTTTACTTAGCAATGGACCAGAAATTACATCAGCCAGAGAACTAGACAATAGTTAGAAACTTAATGGGGTCAGGTCAATCAAAGAACGGCTCAAGTCTTAGTCAAATACAAAACAGTCATTTTTGACAAGTTCCAGGATAGATCAGTTCGTAAAAGACGTATCCTGAGATATCTTCATATGCTCATTGGAGTGGATTTATTATGCAACATGCTTATGTTCAAATGATCAAGTAGTGAAAAAAAAATATATACAAAACAAAATTATCTTAATTTTATGGTTTATTGCACTGAGAAAAAAAAAGGACACCATCACGAAGCTGAAGAATTTGCTTTAGTTCTTATGGCCAAATAGGTGATTGTGCATACCTGGGCATCTAGAGCACTCTCCAAGACTTGAGGAAGTAGACGAGCAGGATGTCCCAGTCTCACCAACTTCACTCTAATCATAAGCATGTTAGGATAAGTTCATCTATTTACTACCCTCTTTGGGGATGAAAAAAGAAAAGAGGAAACAATGCAAATAATAGCACCAGGGCAGGAAAAATGAATGGCATTAGCAGTCTATCCAAGATTCCTCAACAATCCAAGCACCAAGTTGTTATGTCAAACATCCCATTTCAATCAAAAGATATACTAATTGTTTTCTAACTAATGTTCCTTGTTTTCTTTTGCCCATGCATACATGTTCAGACACACGTACATAAATATCAATATAAGGTTATGCGCAACATTTGTGAAACCAATCCCAACAACATTCAACTTGATAATGGACCAAAGTTCAGCATACTGTTGTAAGAAACTTGTGCACAAATTTCTATTCTCGGGTAAATAATCTTTATATGATGACAAAGGCAGCTTTCATTTGACCAATTAACTCAAGAAAATTGCAGTATTTAGTTACCTGTGAGGAACAAGTCTCTCAACAATGTTGTCGACAGCAATATTTGAAGCAGCACATGCTAGAATTTTTGATCCACGCTTTACTTCTTGTAAGATAATTTCCACCACTGTTGTGGTTTTTCCGGTTCCTGGGGGACCATGCAGCAGAAATACATTTTTTGCTGATAGGGCCTTTGAGATGGCATCTTTCTTTGGAGAAAGGAGGACAAAAACAGAACAGGTGCTTAAATGAGCAAACTATATAAAACCGTAAGCATTAGCAGAAAGAAAGTAGTAGAGTAACACTTCATGGTCTGAACCTGGTTTATGTCAGGAAGTAAGAATATAAGTTTCCCAAGATGTCGAAAGCAAATATTCAAGAAATTGTGCATTGAGAATAACAATGTGCAAAAGGGAAGGTTATACTACATGTCAATCCCAAGCCAGGGTGGAGGAAATTATGAATAATGTCCCACAATTGATCAAAACAAAAGGCGTAGTTGATTTGCTAAGGTCTTGTGCTAGAAGCCCTAGTCATCTTGAGGTTCGCAACAATTCCTCTTCCCAATAATCTTCTCCTTTCCCTTTTTAAACTTATTCTGATTGAGGTACATTTTTGTAAACTCCTCCAAGGATAAAATATACTTCAACCATAAATTGTCAACATATCCAGAAGAAAGTTTCTCCTCCTCGTAAGTGAAAATAATAATAATAATAATAAAGCCATAAGGTAGAAAAGCTTAACATAAATTTGAAGTCTCCAGCAGGGAGATATCAGCCAAAGTCAAAAAGTTATTTTTCTAGGAACGAAAGCATAAATGCATGTATTAACCGCAGACTATCCACTTGAAGAAAAAGAAACTTGAAAAAAAAAACAATAATCTATGAAGAAAATGTAAATTATCGGCTCATTAACCTGAGAGTGATCAAGATTGGAATTGATGGGTTTGAATTTAACATCAGTTTTGGACATTGATGGTTGCCTCTCTCCAAATAATACAGGAATAAGATCAGCAGCCGGTCCTCTATGTACCCCTTTGCTCAATTGTATCAGGGCATCCTTCATCCTACGATATGTCACCTGAAAAAGAAGCAAATACCAGATTTTCTTTCACAGCCGATAGTCAAATAAGTATTATAGGGCTTCCTGGGTTCTTCAATTTGTTATCATAAGATTATTAATTTAGTAAATGAAGGGATCGGAAAAGGTAAATTATAAATGAGGAACTATGTCTTCCTTAGACATGTAAATTACAATAATAATTATTATTATTATTTATAAAAAAAATCTAATTTAAAGTTCATAATTGTGAAATAAAAAAAATAGAAGCAAGTACTAAAAGCTTTGTTCTCTCAAACCTCATTTGCCACTTTCTCCAACCGTAGAGGACTGGATAAACCCTCTTCTGGGATGTCATCAAAAGCAACAGTAATCGATGAGTCCTGTAGACATTACCTCTAAATTAAAAGTAGCAGCAGTGGAAAGGATAATCACCCATATCAAACCAATCACAAAAAAATGATAATCCTGTATTTGAAGTGAAATGTACCTTCAACCGATAAACTACTCCTTGACCAAGAGAAGGAGAACCTAAATCAGCTTTGTTTGGTTTCAAAACCACCACATCATGTGTGCTAAACTGCAACAACAGTAACATATGTCATCAATTAAGGGAGAGAGTAGGGAGAATATAATTACAGGAACAAAAATGGCCTTCAATTGTAATTGAGAGATAATTCTCTGGTGCAACACTACATAACATGAAAAGGAAAATAGATAGAATGGGAAGAAGAAATAGAAATACATCAGGAAAACCATGACACTAGCAGGTGTCATGGACTACAGAGTGTTAGTTTGCATACCTTTGGAAATTTTTGCTAACATTTGATTATAAGCTTAATCACTTATATTTAGAACCACACAACAAATTAAATGAAATAGGCAAAGTTAATCACTTAAAATGTTCTATTCTCTAACCCTGGCAAGAAGAACTCTGATTACCCTGTCTAGGCTACGTGAATCATTGTAAACACACTGTGTACAAGCTAAGTAGTTATAATTGGAATATGGGAGAAGAAACAATGAAAGAAAATTTGTATTTTTAGAAATTTAGTACTTCACAAAACTAGAGTTCCATAAGTAGTTGGAGGGAATTTTCTACTTCTTCTCACCTTGTGGGGAGGAAGAACGTCTCCCTTGTTTGATTGAAACTCAAGAAGAGTTTTCCCCATGAGCCCACTCTGACAACAAAATCCAAGGCAGAAGAAACGTAAGAAAACCCAGATATTTAGAATCTACATGAACAACGCTGAAATCAAAGAATAAATGAAAACACTACTGAAATCATGCATAATCACATTGGTTTGCATTTCAATTTCCAACAAAAGATCCAACATATGAAGTTAAAAACTACCGAAGCATCAATACACTTCAAGTTGAGAATAGTAGAACCCTTTTTCTGAGCGGTCTCCAAGTTCCTGGATGCACCAGAGCTGATAGACGCAGATATTTCTGCATCCTGCAAAATCAGGTTCTCCAATTTAGTAAAGCTAGACGACTTGCATCACTCAATACATCAATCGCAAAATACTCACAATAAGAATTTCGTTACTGACGAAAGATTAAAAACAAACATCATTGTTAAAGAAGCCATTAATTGCTAACGAAGTCACACACAATCTTCAACTCAACATTCATTTTACACTCAAATTTCACTCCAAGAAGATAAGGAATTCAAACAAACTTGGAAATGGGACCTTTTCGATGTCTAAGAGTGGAGCCGTGATGGAAACGAATTGCTCCAGAGTGATAGGAGCTGATTTCTTCTTGGTTTTGGTTCCCTCCATTGTCGTTGTTGCCGCTATTCTGATCGTTGCAGAGAAAAGGAAGCGATTGAAGAACTCCTAAAATTTAAGTTAAAATGTCACTTCAATTATCCTTAAAACCCTTTTAATTTCGTAAAATTTTAATATTATTTTGTTTTTCTTTTTAAAACTTTATAATATCCATTAAGAGTGATTATTTTATATATATATAATTTTGTTTATATTTTAAATGAATTTAATTAATTATTCAATTAATAAACTTCAAAATAAATGTGACAAATTTAATTAAAAAATAGATTTATTAATAATAATTTCGAACGCTACAATATGACAATTACATTAAAAAATGTCACGATCATATTATCTTTCGTTACTACACTAAACGTAGTATGAAAATTTAAACTTTTGGGCTACTCGGATTCGTATTTATTTATCAAATTTATTATTAATTTAATAAAATTTAATATTAAATTTTTTATTAAAAAAAAAAAATTAATTCGAGAAAAGAATGATGAACAAATCATATGATATATTATTATTATTCTGTGTGGTTCAACTCTGATTTCAAAATTTAATCATAACTTTGAGAACAAATCTGGGCTTCCGGGCAGAGTATCAAAGACGATGTTGTTTGTTGTGCAATCGTCTTCTAGATCAGGGACGCTTGGAAGCAAAAAAATAAGCTGCCATCTCCGCCATGTTCTTTAGTGCCATGATGATGAATGCAGCAGCAGCAGCAGCAACAGATTTGAATGTTGAGTATGTGGGACTGGCTTTTCAGTTGTTTTCTATTACACATTCCTCGGGTAACCCGAACTCTTTTTTTGACTGAACGTGTCGCCTCCAAGGATCGTTATGCAACTTGTAGTGTAGAACCTGCTCGAGACAACAACAGTTACGTGCCAAATAATGTCAAACTACAGGTTTCCAAATGCATGATGATCCACTAGAAAATTTAAGATCATGAAGTGTAATAGTTCAAGCCCGTTACTAGCAAATATTGTCTCTTTGGGTTTTCCCTTTCGAACTTCCTCTCATAGTTTTTAAAACACGTTTGCTAGGAAGAGGTTTCCATGCGTGGGATCTCAGAGTTGAGTTGCAATAGAGAAAAACTGAAAGAACTAGGTAAAGACAAACTATGCTATAATCTTCGTTCATTGGTTCCTTCAGAGTTTAACTAGAAGAGATCCGGTCAAAAAGAAGGGGTGGGATTTTCTTTTTCATGTTCAATTCATTTCCTTAGGTTACCGAGAGAGAGAGAGCTATCGAGAAAGTCCCAGGAAGGGGTGTGAGATCCCACATTGAAGGGAAACGAAACATTCCTTATAAGAGTGCGGAAACTTCTCCCTAATAGACGCGTTTTAAGACTTTGAGGTTGATGTAGATACGCAACGGGCCAAAGCGGACAATATCTATTAGCAGTGGGCTTGGGCTATGTCAAATGGTATCAAAGTCAGACACCCAACGGTGTGCTAGTGAGGACGTTGGACTACCGAGGGGGTGTATAGTTAGATCCCACATTGGTTGGAGGAGGGAACAAAATATTCCTTATAAGGGTGTGGAAACCTCTCTCTAGTAGACACGTTTTAAAACCGTGAGGCTGACGACGATACGTAACGGGCCAAAGCGGACAATATCTACTAGCGGTGGATTTGGACTGTTACAAGAGGTGTTTAGAAGTTTTCCCACATCCCGAAGAGAAGGATAACTTATACATGGTTTAATACAAGTTCATTTAGGAAAATAAACACAATTTTAAAGACTTTCGACTCGGCTTCTTCCTATGGACATGAGATACGAGGTGTGCACATACTCTTTTAAACATCGACTCGCTATATACAGGTGCGAAGGTCCGATTCGTACAAAATACAAGCAGATGGCCTGAAACCACAGGCAAGAATATACCCAAGAAGGAAAAAGTGTATTACCTGGATAACTGTAGCAACAGCATCATCATCAATTAATCGAGAATATTCATCTGCCCAATCCTCCTGAAGGCCGTAAACAGCATTCTGTCTCTGAGCTTCCAGCATTACAGCATCACGGTATATGAATCTCTGCCAGAGTTTCCGCACATTTGACAGTTTGAATTCAATTTCTGATTCGTTAAATCCCTATAAAACCGAGATCCGTATGCAAAATTATTCGACATTACTTCGGTGTATGTTACGATTTCATTTATGAAGTTAGATTAAGCATAACTTACCCTAAGAATGCTGATCAAATTTGGGATATCGTCTTCTCCTATTCGAACAGCAAAACTCTCATAGTTGAGCACGTTCTCATATGGAAGGAAAATTCCATCCTGCAAAATACGGAAAAGAAAAGAGTCGTAAAAACGTGGTTGTTCACGTTCTCGTAGTTGAGATGTTCACGGGGTGGAGTGGGGTGAGGAGGGGCAGGGCTGGGCATACCCGTCTTCGTCCCTGCCCTATTTAAATCTTCGTCCATGCAAAATTTCTCATTTAAATTCTCAGGATCGGAGCGAGGATTCACCACGGAGAATTCGCTCATTACAACATCTACACTACTAAATAGACCTCAATGTCTGATTCCAAATCAGAAGAAATAGAAGGTGCAGTTTTACCTGAATGATGACAGGAATGCATCCTTGCAAAATACTATCTTCCATACGCCCGCTCCAACCATCACCGGGCATCACGCCACAGAAAACAGAATTTGCTAAATCTTCATGATAATTTTCGGAACGTAATGGGGTAACAATAACATCGTCTGCGTGTTGTTTCCCAAGCTTTCCTTCCTTGTTCGGGCTCGATCCGAACTCTTCCGCTACTTTTTGTCTGATACCCATACTATACCTGGAAAGTAATATCCAATTCTTGAGGGCTCAATCCATAAAGAATCTTTAACAGTAAGTTGCAACTATTATAATCTTACGTGGACTCCGGTCTTCCCTTCGTGTAAGCAGGTCCAAGATTTCCGTTGAAGAAGAAGAACGTCTTCCGCTCTGCACGTGGTCTGCAGAATATTGGATTAAGAATTTAAACGAACTCAACTCTTTTACTGAAGCAACAAATATAAAGAAAAGACTTGAGAGATGTTTAGAAGAATCAATGAATTGTACCTAGCCCAAAGTTTTTTGCTCATTCTACTCCCATCAGGACGTTTCCATGCAGGAACCACGAGATCTTTGTCGGGGTCAAAGCAAGGATGATTTCCCCTTTTGCTCGAAGGTATACGATCCCAATTGTCCCCCCAATAAGCTGTGGTTGAATGGTTGTGTTTAGAGTTCGTGTTGCCCCAGTGAACCAACATCATGCTGTTCCATATCTCCTTGGGGGCATAGCAAGCACCTTCGTCCCATGAAAAGAACTGTCTTTAGACATAAAGTTGATATATTAGTATAATACGCATAACCTACCGTTAGAAAAGAAGTTCTATAAGCAGTGATCTTGAATAAGAATCCTACAGCGATAGATAGAATCCCCATAAAAGTACCACTAGATCGAGCACCAGTGAAATCCACCCAACACACACACACACCCACCAAACACGTACCCATATATGATCTCGTCCAGATGAACGATTCCAGTATGGATACTGCTCAACAATGTGATCATGTGCCTTTCTGTAGAAATCCAGTGTTAGAAAGCTCCTCAAGCCCAAGTTGTCCTGGAAAGTAAATGCAATTTAGGCATCAAACTACTTTTCTCAACTCAATCGATTATCATTACTTAAAGCGTAGTTGACTCGTGACTGTATTTTTCACAGAACAATGCTTATGTGTCTGCTGTATTTCTGTTTCCTACATCAACAGGGCTTGTGAAGAAATCTGTTGGATCGACACCCATCGGCTCTTATCGGAGGTAGATGATTGTCATAATGGTTAGGATTAAAAAGACCGAAGAACAGTGGCCGATAATAGAACTACACTTCCACGTAATCGTTTCAAAGAATTTGAGCAAAATATACAATAGCAGTTCAAAAGACGTACACAGACATATACCACACAGTAATATGCTAAACAGATCTGCAATAAATGGTTGTACATGCCTACCTTCAAACTCAAGTGAGGCGCATCATCAGCCCGAGTTATGATGCATGAATCGAGAACTGGGACAAAGAAAAAATCGGCTTCTTCACCATTCAAGGTTCGATGAGGACTAGCTAAGATGCTCTCGTAGAAAGCCATCTACAAGGAGAAAAGCACCAAATCTTTGTTATAATGTATCCTAGAGGATGACTAAGCTATGTTCAAGTATTAAACAACCCATAAATTCAAGAGTTAAAGACAGAATCATGACACCTGATAAGAAAATTAACAAATATTAATTGGGAGGAAACGATATTGCAAGGTTTATACACGAGCATTACGTTAACCATATTAACTCACCACTTGACCAAAGAACTTTTAACACAAGAAGTCATACCTCAGCACCATACAAATCGTCTGTCCACACTGTTGCATTCCTGTGATCGTAGATTCTGTTAACACATTCAAACTTCCAGTGACGCCCCTGCAATACCAAATTAATGTTGCGTTACGAAGCGTGCAAAAGGAATGTGACTAGAAACGGAAAATCTATCTCGTCTAGACCTGAAGTAGATGGCTGTTGAAACCTGGGGGCAAATCGTAAATATATATCAAGGGCCTTCTTTTATTCACCGTAGGTTTAAGAATAAAATTTTTTTCGGTGATATGCAGACGATCCGGTACATCAATTTGAGCCGGTAGTAGCCATTGAGGCCATTCCCTCACAGATATTTGAACAGATGGAATGCTGCAATCAACTCCATACCAGCCCTTGTTACACTGCAGGACATGCCAGATATAGCTTCAGCATGAGAAATGACAGATTAAGGTGATGGGTTATAATCCAAAGCTAATGGTCGGGTACTCGGTTATTAATTTGATGATATAACGTTTCAAAATACTCTTCCTAAATGTTCTTGAAGCGTTATGTTTACCCAAATTCTAATAGTTTCATACATTTTTAATGTGATTCACCCCATGTTCCTCATCTAACATAAAAATAGCACAAAAAGAGAAGATAAACGAGGCAAATTCCTACTCCCCCCAACTAAAAAAGACAAAATAATAATAATAATAATACATAAGAAATTACCTGACAAAACCCCCCCATGCAATGCCCATTTCCAGAGCACTGATTGATACAAATGCAAGATACGGGTATTTCACAGAACCGCCCGAGCAAACAGTCATATTTGCAGTCACATTCCTCTTTAAATTTCACCTTTGAAGCATATGCTTCAGCTGGGTCGACATTGCACCATCCCGGTTTGCTTCCATTTGTGGTGAAAATATTATCGAAATCAGCTTTTGTCCAATCGGTAACTTTAGGAGCATTTGGATCCGAGGGTCTAAAACAGATACCTCGACATCATCAAATCAAGCAAAAAACAAATCATCTAAGAGGATACATTTCAGCTCAAGAATATGGATTATTATTACCTCGTTTGAAAACCACATGCCTCAGCTACCGGACGATTTGGATATTTTGTGCCTTCCCCACAAAAACACATGGCTCGTGTTGTGTCACAATAAGTAGGGCAAATCGAGACAACCCAGGACCCATATGGTTCTCCTTCTGAACCAGGACGGTTGCATTCTAACTTCACTTTCTCAGAGCATCCTTCACCTATTGAAACCGTAGTTGATGTGCAGACAAGAGTAATTTAAAAGACTGCTACAGCATCAAACTCGAAATATAATGAAATAACAGAGCGATTACTAATTTTGTCAGTTTTTCTATTGCAGTAAACGTGGATAACGAGTCAAATTACTGATGGAAGTTCGTTCGAAAGACATATAGTTCAATCAAACTTGAGCCCAAACCAAAATCATCTTCTTCTTTTTGTTTTTTAAACGAAAAGATTCAATACATCTTGTGGCACTTAATGTCAATCGTCTGATAGTATACATAAGGAGGAAAGCCTCGAACAGATTTCAACTTGCACTCTCGCAGTTTCTCGAGAAAAAATTATGAATATCGATGAAATAGAGAAACAGCCGTTAAAAAACTAACCACTATATCCATGAAAGCACCGACATTGCCCAAATTCATGATTACAAACACCTTGCTCACTACAGTCATTTTTGCAACCACTGCCACCTATTAACTGCCAGAAGAGATCGAGTTCGTTACAAAGAGATCAATGTCACGCAGCAGAAGTTAAACGAAAAGCTTCCAATAAAAATCTCTAAAGAAACTTAGTTATATGGAAAGCGACAAGTTACCATTTGATATTATTTAAGACCAAGTTTAAGAGAAAAATGAAGAAGTTTGAGTCTACACTTATTGCCTATCATCCGTGATTGAAAATAATATCGAATCGAACAATGAAACGAAACCAACTCTTACGCAAGCTATAGGGTGAATTACAGAGAGAAATGTTTCTGAATTTCTCACTACCTCAACAATCTGGAGTTCCTTAGCATTGGCATCACAACCAGAAAGCCACCGCCCGATATGAGACTTCCACGGTGCACCATGATAAACAACTGCGTCATGAGAATCAGGAGGAAACTTACGATTCAAATCGATCGCTCGACCTGGATCTTGTTTGACATGGTTGTTATAGGTTTCAGTAGACGAATTAACAGCGAAACCAGAGTTCGGAAATCGCCTTAAGTTATCCAAAGAAGGCACCAAAGGAAAGAAGAACAAATGAACCACTGTAACCAATGCAATTATAGAAGCAATTGAGGCCCCAAGAGACCATGAGCAATTCAATTTCTGAGCAAAAGCCATGATCTCAGACTCCTAACAGTGTCTGTATAATTTACATCAAACCAAAACAACCTTTCCTCCCTCAATCGAGTTCCCAACAACCTAAAAAGATAAGAACAATCAGCAAAAACAGGATTAAACCCACATTCCAAATTCCAACGCCAAGAACTTCAAATTAAACATCAAAATCTGATTTCTACCATGAAAAGAAACCCCACACAAGCCATAAAAATCAAGACCCAACAAATGAAATACAACAACAATTCTTCACAACCCTAGATATCAATTCTTCACAATCACCAGAAAAAGTTGACCAGAATATACCAGAGATTTCAGGGAATGAAAGAGAATAGGAACAAAGAACAAGTACCCGAAGCAGGGGGGGCTGAATTAGGAGAAGCCAATAAGAACAATTCAACGACAGATCGCGATTTCCATGGAGACAGAGTAGCAATTAAATAACATCGTGCGATTCCGGGCTTTTGCTGGCAAACCCAGATACAAGAACAGAATCATTATATTAAAAAAATTGAGGAAATTAATATATAGAAATTCTGACAAACAAAGAAGAAACCGCCAAACTCCAGAGGGTGTCGCTAAAGACGAAAGTTTGAATAGCATTAAAGACGGAGACGGTAAAATATTGGTCTTACGGAATTGTTTTTTATTTTTTTTATTTTTATTTTTTTTTTATTGAGTTGAAATTCAATGGAATCGTAAGGCCGTTGACCTTTCGACAGTTGGATTTGTCGTTTAGTGGGGATGGTGTGTAATGCGTGAGGATTTATTTCGTAAATAATATTATTTTATGAAATCAATTTATTTATGTTAAATTATGGTATCATTAATAAAAAAAAAAAGTATTAATTAATTATTAATAGTTTATTTTTACGTCTCTAAATCTATCTTAGGTAAAATTAAATTAGTGTCTAAATTATAAAACAAAAATATTAAAATTATATGTCAAATAACTTTTAAAATATTAAAATTAGATTAATGGTTTAGTTGGATTTTTTTTTTTTAATAGAATGATTAGTGGTTGAATTTAATTTTTTTTTTAAATCATGTTTAAATAACAATTCTCGTATAACTTTACTCGGGACAAAAAATAAGAAAATTATAAGTAATTTGATAGATTGAAGAAAATTATTTCTCAAATTGAAAAATAAAAATAAATAAATATTCATAATTGGTTTTATTTCATTTTATTGTTTAGTATTTACTATTTTATGTTATTGATTAAATGTGGGTTATTTAATTTCATTAAATATGAAATATATTTATGACTTTTACTAATTTGTTATGATTATGTTTTTTATTTTTATTTTTTATTATTATTGTCATTTATTTCCCTATGACTGTGTTTCAATTTGACAGATATATTAATGTGTAGATAGGAAATTTTATTTATTTTATGTTTATATGATAATCTTATGGTTGACTTTATGTAATAAAATAATTATGAGAAGTTATTATGGATCTAATTATAACTTAATTAGTTAAACAAATATTACTTGATCTCATTTATAAAATATATCTTTTTTAGTTTATTTATTTTTTTGTCAACTTTTTTCGTGTATTATCATTATTTTAATATCTAAATCTCTGACTTCTTAAATAAAAGTACATGTCTTAATTAATTACGCCATTGGTATAATTTTATTTTAAAATAACAAAAAAATAAATAGATGGGCAAAAAGGTAAACTAACAATAAATAGATGGGCAAAAGGGTAAACTAACACCCTCTATTATTTATCCTAAAACATGTTCTCAATTTAAAGGGTATTAAATTGCTCATGTAGACTGCTCCCTCTATTTCATCCAATTATCACACACTGTCTAATCACCAAAGGCTATTACCACATGGATGGTGTTAACAAAATTTGAAATTTAAGGCCTAGAATTTAAAAAGAAATTAAAAAACAAATCTATAGTAAGTAGTAACTGTCAAAATCAAGCTATTGTTTCTTTAAACAAAAGAATTGAATGACAAATTGGTGCCTGCAAAATACACGATGCTATGGAGACAAAGAGTTTAATCTGAGAAGGGAAAAGAGTTGACATACAATACATTGACAGTAGATACGGGTATAAGTTCATAAAACCTACGACTGCAGATAAACAAGCAATCGTGTAAAAGATATATATATATATAGATATAGATATATATATATATAGATATAGATATATATATATATATATCAAGGTTTCGAGCAAATGTGAGCTCTCTGTCTAGAGCCTAGTTCTGTTTTGGCTGCTGTCGTCTGGGGTTGAGTGGTTCGCCGGTGGTCTTAGGCTTAGCCGGGGTGACCTTGGCAGGAGTCGACCGCTCGGACTGGGAGAAACGTATGAGGATCTGCATGAGGACTGTAACAATGGCGAGGCAAGATGCTGAGAATGTACGACCTTTCCATGAAGATAATAAGGCAGAGCCTTGAAGAAGCTTGAGAGACCCCAAGATGAGCAGACATGTCCATGAAATTGTTACCTGCTCAAGGTGAAGAAAAAAAATGAAAATGAAACATTTAAACAAGTCCTGCGAGAGAATGATTGAGAGAGAGATAAAATTGGGATTTTTTTCCCACGAACATTGCATTTTTATCTCTATCCTTAGTTCTTACAACGTTTAATTTCATCAAATTGAACCAGGGTAAAATTTCTCATGAATTAATGGACTAGTCAGCAGAAAATATAGCTAAATAAACACTATACTAAACTCATACAACAAAATCAAGCAAATAAAAGGGCCTAAAACTCAGCAATGAGATATCTAACTCCAACTTTAATGTGACCAATGTGGGCCAGAATACCCAGAGAAACCACCTTGCCCAGCCACAATATATGTTTATAATTAGTCACAAATCTTTAAAAAAAAATAGAACTTAAATAACAAGGGCTATAAATTTCATTACTTATTCAAATTTAAGGTTAAATTTTGATATAATCAGAAGTTCCAATAGAATATAGAGTTCTCTCTCTTTATTTAGGAGAAAAACAAGGAGCTTACCAAGAGGGACTTGATTGGCCGACCAAGGTCCTGTAATTCTTCATTGTTAAAGGCGTCTTCTGCTACATGCTTGTCCATCAGTGCATCCTGGAATGCAAGAACCAAGAAGGTAAGGCAATTGATTGATAACTTTTAACCTATGGGTAATAGCCTGCAAAATCAGATTGTTTTGATCTTCATCTCATAACGATTTCGTTTTAGTTTTCTGTTTTTGAAAATTATACTGGTTTACTTGCAATTTCTTTACAATGGTTTTTCAATTGTATCAAGGAAACATTTGAATTCTTCAAATTCCAAAAATAAAAACAAGTTTTTGGAAACTACTTATTTAATCAAAAGTTGACTTGGATTTTGAAAATATTTGTAAGAAAAGATATACCAAAACAAACGTGAATTAATTTTCACAAACAAAGTAGTTACCAAACAAGACCTTGATATTTTGTACCTTTGCCACAAACATGTCTCTACACCATTGAGCAATGGCATCCTCTGTCTCAGGCAGTTCTTTCATTGAATGTCGCTTAATGTGCACATGTACCTACAAGAGCAGATAGGTTGTGGCATTGTTATCAGAACAAGGCCAACCCACGATGGTTCCATTTATTGTATGATTTTGTATTTGTACAACTGTAATTAGAACACAAAATTTCAATAACTTAATGTTATATTATAGGATATTTTTTTAAATACTGTCAATTATTTTCAAATTCTAAAAACATGGGCAACGCCTCTGTGAATGCTACCTAGTAAATGCCAAAAGAAAATTCTAACGAACTATAACCGAAGGATTGTCTAATGAGAGGATGACCACCATGAACCAAAAAGAATCGGATAATTACGTTGAGGAGAAGCATTGCGTAGTGATTGGCCAGCAAGGTTATTCACCTTGCTACAAGGACATCAATATGTTTCTCGAACAAAAATTATACAAAAAAAAAGACACTTTAGCAAAGGTAATTTACCACAGAAGGCTGCCCCTTGAAGAGTCTGAGCATTGTTGGTGGAGGTGAGCTTTTGGGAATAGCTACTGTTACATCATAAATTGCTGGAACAAATGAGCGCATATGACCAACAGCTGACACAAATCCCTGAAAACAACAGAGTACCAAGTTGTGCCAATTCACAGGTGGGTAAATATAGCTCCGCACATGCCAGGTGAATAAATGNTTATTAAAAAAAAAAAGAAAAGAAAAAAAAAGGAAATAGAAATAGAGGAAGTGAAGGGAGAAGGGCAGCAACTAATAAAAAAGTTCTCATTTTCCACTGCCCAAACCTTTGCCCTCTTCCTTAAAGACAAGAAGTTGACATAATGTTGAAATAATGTACGAAGGCGAGAATCATAAGAGCAAAAACACAATCATCGTTAACAAATAAAAAGCTCAGAATCCTAGGCGAATGGCCCTGACATGCTGTAGTCAGTAACCTATTTAATAGTCTATAAATTATCCCCAGCCCTTGATGTTGCCTCAAGTCCATTTCATAATACAGTCAACACAAACTAATAATGAAAAGTACTTGAAATCCAAAGAAAAAATAAACAGAATTCTATATAAATGAGTACAAATAATACATAAAAGTTCAAAAAAATCTTATTCATAGTTAGATAATCTTGAATTGCAAAAAGGATAAATTCTTGTAATACTTGAGGATGATGATAGAACTTCAACAATGTCACGTACACATAATTGACAAATTATCTCAGCGATAGATGTCTCTTAAGCATTGAGAGATCTGGCGATCACCCAATATGTGTCAAAAGATAACAAATCTCCGTTTATCCTGTCTAAATTAGGATATTAAAAGTTGTGAGATAGTAACTAAGAACTAAGTGATCTTTAAGCATGTTTGTAAAAATAAACAATATAAGCCGTTCTCACAAGAAGACCTGCATGCTAACATCTTTTGAAACAATACTTGCATTTCCAAAACATATAAGCCAGAAAAGAAGAAGTTTAACACAATTTGGGTAGAATTTCTACCTCAACCACATTTATGGTGCAAGTAAAATTTACTTTCTTCAAAGTTAGGTGGAAGGCAAAGCACTTTATCATGAATACGTATAGATATAATATAAGCATCGACATACAAACACTAAAGCCATAAAATATTAAAACCACAAAGTCACACCATTCAAGACATATGTCACGGACATAAAATCCAAAAGCATGTGCTCATTAGAAAATTGACTGATCAACTTGGAAAAAGGAGCACCCAAAATAAAAGTAAGAAGGTTTACTCCACATGAAATGTAGAGAAGGTAAAACTTACAAAAGCCTCAACACAAAGAAGAAACCCAAAATACAGAAACCCCAAAAAAGACACGTCTCTAATTTCCTTTAACAGAACTGAACTTTTAAATCGTTATCTTCCTCTAAAAAAATGTCTAATTAAACAGTTGACCGGTAAGAACTAAAAATGGGGATGAGGTTAATATGATATGGAGATGCAGATACATGACATGAACCTAATGCAGACACATTTTTAATTGTATTTTTCTAAAATATATTTGCATCCCCTTAAACATTGACAATTTTCATTCCTAACATTTGCAGTTCAGATAATGATAATTGCATCTAAAATGAAGCAAGAGATGAGAGACTGAAGACACCAATTAGCATTTGAATAGCTATGGCGTACTTTTCAAATGAAATGGTATATTTTTCTAAAGACCATATGATGATGTCAAAACTCATATCTTATAACAGAAGTTACATAGGGAATTCAAAGCGAAACAGACATGTATTTAATGGTTTAATGTCTAATAAGAAAAAATGTCACAGGCTGATACAAATTTACAATAATACATGCAGAAAAAATAAGCCTGATTATTCTAATTCAAAGTCTACTACAATGACTGTTTTTTATTATGTTCACGTCACTTTCAAAGTTTATAAAAGATCTCAAACTCTATATTCTGAGTGTCTGACAAATATTGAAGTGCCATGGTGTGTTAATGTGTGTGCGTTAATATGTTCAGATACAGACACATTACTCAAATCAAAGTGTTTAGTACACAATATTTAAAAGAACAACAGAAAGAGACACGGGAGGGGAGAGGGAGGGCTAAAGAAAAGAACTGAGTAGATTTTTGGTATCATTTGTTTGCAACCGTATTTCTTTTGCAGGTGTAGAGGAGTTCAAAAAAGGGGCATAAACAATTAAAAAAGCGTCTAAACATGGTAAGAACGAAAATTTCATGAAAGTTATTTTCAATAAACTCTAACCTTTGTACGTGGAATCAAAACATTTCTTGGAACAGGTAATCCATTTGCAATGGCATACTCTTTAGCTGCCAGAAGTTTTGCCTCAGTAAATCGAGTCCCTTCTACAAAAAGTGCCAACCAAAAAGGCAAAGGGAAGTCCTTCAACCGTAAAAGGCCTGACTGCAGACACAATAACATGAGCCTCAAATGAAATCATGTTAAGTACAGAAAAAAATTCATGGTAAAATTGAAAAGATCCAATGCGTAGTGAACAACTCCTGTATAAAATACAGCATGATTGCCTTGCCTTTAAAGTAATTTCATCCTTGGCCCAGCTTCTTTCGAGAAAAAGATACTCTGAAAACCACATTGACCAACCTAAAACCTGCCAGAATAGAAATCTACATGATATATTCTTTCCTCTAAAACTTAGACAACTTTAGTCAGCTGAGTACTAGGAGAAATTTAGCATTAGTAACAAGTCTGCAACTGAAAAATTAAAAAATTAACTTCAAAATTTGATTAAAAAATAATACCAATCTCATGAATGCTAAAAGAAGAATCAGAAAAACTAACGTACTGGCAGAAACTTTGACGACTTCTTCATTACAGCTAGCGTGCTGCCAAGACATCCAGATCTCTACCAAATGTATATTATTAGTAGGGAGAAAACATAAAACTAACAAGAAATGGCACTAAACACACTGATTTTATGCTCTGATAGAAACATATAACATGTAACAGGTATAGATGCCAGATAATGTAAAAAGATGCACCTACAAATACGTGTGTAACACTTAGTGAAGTTGAACTATCCTTGATAAAGAAACTAAAGAAATAGGCACCTGAGCTAGAATCCATCCAACAAGCCAATCAATATCACTTCTGTGGTTAGAAACAACAAGTGCATGCTCTTTACCTGGAAAAGTTCATAACTTACGCGGTCAGTTGAGACATTTTGCAGATTTTTCAAAAGAGATATAAATTTACAGTCAATACAAAGATATGCAGCAGGCACGATGCAAAAAGTGCAAAATTGTACGCTTACCCATTAGTTTAAGGGTTTCACGATCTGCGTACACTTTAATCTGCGTTCAGAATGGTTCCACAAATTGAGCTTTCATTAGTCCAATCCAAGAACCGAAAAAACAGGTACTAGGCCATTTGATATGGATTCGGTGAAGATTTACAAGACAATTTAATCATTTAGTGGTTTTATTAATAAAAACAAATTGACACGCACTTAAACTCAAGTAGTGAACTGATGCTTGATAAATTAACGCTACATTCTTCAGCCTAAAACGGTAATCCTGTTAAGCAACTAAAAAAAAGAAAAAGTAAAAAGTAAAGCATAAAATCATCATTTTTAATGGGGGAGGATTGTCAGATGGGGTAGCCTTTCAATGAGGAGAAATGATTAATTTTAATATTTCTAATATTTCTCCTCCATAGCATCAGAATATAGTAAAGCGCGAGAAAAAATGAGATGAAAAAATTTAGTCATTGAAATTCAGGATGCTGGAAATACAATACAGCAACAACAATACTTCCATAACTACTAAAATGACATAATATGGGGATCAAAATGATGCACCTTAACACCTGCCCACCAATCAACTAGCCAAACAAGCTCCAACCACAATAGCTCTGCCACCAATCTATTAATCCTTCTGTATCCATTTTTTGTTAGCGGCCTTATAAGGACAAAGCATGTTGCCTGAAACAAGGGAGCGGAGATTGGAGAGAACAATCAACACACGCTTTTAAAGAAGAGGAGGTGAGAGCGCAAACAACAAATACTAGAATAGCACAGTATAATCAAAATGGCTGCATAGAAGATAAACCACGTTCGTTAAAGCTCATCAGCCGACTCACTGGTTACAACCGACGCATTGTATTTAACTAAGGCACCTGGATCATCTTACCACATTTTGTTAGAAAGAACAAGCAACGAAGAATATTCATTAAAATAATCTGTAAATAAAAACAATAATAAGTTCAAACATTGCAAACGAGAAGGGAGAAAAACAGAATCTAAGCTAAATCTACATGTTACCTTGGCGCAACCAGACGACTAATCCAAGTAAAAGTGGAAGAAGCATGCATTAACACAATAGAAGCACACCGCTAAATTGGTTTAAGCAACTCAACCTAACGATTATAGTCTCCACTACTCACCTCAACCACACACACTAAGAACGCAAACAATAACAAAATCCAGGCACTGGAGAAACCAACAGTAATGAAATCAAAGCTGGAATAACACCGAGAAGCTTCAAAAGATCCAAATCGAGAAAGAAAGAAGAACCGGCACAGATCGAGCAGAAGCAGCCGCACAATACCTGAATGAGATTGACAACGAGGCCAGAAACGAAGAAGAGGACGCCCAATGGCAGGATCACCAGGGCCGCTGGAATCGCCATAGCAACAACAAGCAGGCAAGCTCGACCACCACTTCAGACTCTTACAGAAATGAGAGGGAAAAGAAAAAGGCAAACAAATTGGAAAGATTAAGAAACGAGGAAGCTAATTTGTGATCAAATGGAATGATTACAGCAAAACAATGGCGGGATGAGGAGATTTTCGGGTGGGAAACAGTGAAGAAAGTGATTGAGAGAAGGAAGATGAAGCGAATGAAAGAGAAATTAGGCAAACGGCCATCGCATCACGTTGATCTCATCGACTATGGGAATATCGAAGACAGATAGCCAATTAAAAGTGTGTTTGTTAAAATAATACCTCTTGTCTTAATTTTAATTTAATTTTATCCTAATTTTTTACTTCACTCTTGCTTTTAATAAACTTTAAACTAATTTTTACCCGTTGAATTTATTTTTTTCAAACAAATTTAATAAATAGCAATAATTCGTTTAAATATATTTAATAAGTAAAACCACTTCTAAACATAAATTAATAACTAAAACGGAAAAGTTCAGTTTTGTTTTTAGTCCGTTTTCAACTATATATATATATATATATATATATATATAAATTTACTCGTATTTTATATGATATATGATTTAAATATATATTAATAACGTAATTTTAATATTATTTTTATTATATTAAGATTTCATTGCTCGGAATTTAGTGACATTTTAAAATTAAAAAACTTAGAATTATTTTTAACTATTTTGAAAATGAAAGGTCTTCAGGATAAATATTTCATTTGACTAAGACTCGGAATTTATTTAAAGCATTACAATGTTTAATAGTTTTTATTTGTGTTGAATAAATTAAGATTACAAAGCGATACTAATGACATTCATGCCATGCTATAAACGTATAGAGTGGAAGTTGCTAGGGAATCCATAATAAGAGAAATTCGAAATATTTTCAATTCATATGGGATATCTGTCAACATTCGACATCTAACTCTCATTGCTGATTA
Source organism: Cucurbita pepo subsp. pepo (assembly GCF_002806865.2). NCBI lineage: Eukaryota > Viridiplantae > Streptophyta > Magnoliopsida > Cucurbitales > Cucurbitaceae > Cucurbita > Cucurbita pepo. The sequence goes on along the minus strand of NC_036640.1, from coordinate 2,141,085 downwards.
TATGACTCATTATGGTGGGTACAGACCAATGAATCGACTAGGAGGCATAGCTGATTCGATATCTCCGTTCAGTCGAATGACTTTCTGAGACAGGTTCAAAGTTCATTGTTCAAGCAGCATTCCAAAATATTTCTTTTTGTAGATAATAAGGATGTTCACATCTGCCAGGACCATGAATTCTTATATTACTTTTGATTCGTCTCAATGTGGTTGATCATTCTCTAAGATCAAGGCGAAATTCACATGTTTTTAGAGGTCGTACTTGATCCATCCAACCACTGAGGCTCAAAATGGCAAGGACTTCATGCTATCTTGAACAGTCAAGCGGCTCTTGCTCATCCGACATGATCGTACGAGGTCACAATTCACCCCACACGATCATCGGTGGGAAGTAATGAGTCCCGATTCCTAGTAAATCAATTTAGACTCACCATTAACATTTTGTATAGATTTTGTTAATGCGTATCTTTCACAAGTATATAAGACTTCTTTAAATGCTAGATAGTCGAGTGTCCATCGGAGAAATCAACTGAATTCTACTTTCCCGTGTCCCCGAAAGTGGCACACATATTCACCTGATTCACTGCATCCATTATTCAAGTTTCATTCTTTTGGCACATCTGATACCATCTTGTTTAATCTCCCAACAGTATACAAACTACCAGGGTTTTGATTCCAAGTGTTTGAACCATGTTTAACTGAAGCTCTGCCCCTAAATTGAAATAAATAACACTGGAATGTCACTCACTTGGAAGCACAAAGAGATGATCAGGCAGGTTGATTCAATATCAGAACACAGTTGGAGAGAATCAACAACTTATTTAGCCACTAATGCCTAAGAATGTATTGCTCGGTTCATAAATATGCATTACTTTCTGGAAGCCTCAACCCAATATCTTGAGTTATAAATGATGGGGAAAGAAGTGGCAGCACACCGCTCACTATGAACAATCCAGTTTCAACTAGAGGAGGGTTCAGCTCCATCGTGTAGGGCACAACAAATAGTTGCTTTATGATGACCTTGATAAACCTTCATCTCTTTGCCAGTTGACATGGACCAGAGTCTTGCAGTAGTATCGGAAGAGGCTGCATTCACAAGCATCCCATGTTACTTTCAAAACATACAGGAAAGGCTTAACGGATACTTTAATGTTTATGGCGAACGCCAAAATAGAAATAATTGACTAAAACGAATAACGTTCTAATTGCGATTCTTGTAGTTAGAGTCAATTTCCTTTCAAAATANCCCCCCTTTTTTTTTTTTTTTTTTGCATACATCACTGGCCAACTAACCTGGTTTAAAAAGTCTGTAGGATAATTCATATCTAAGAAACTAGCTACATTATTTTGGATCTAGATATCTATAGATATAATGCCTACTCCCTTTACCTACTGCGCCAAATCCATAATGCTTTGCATAATGGTTAACAGAGATCAATGCTTTGCATAATGCTTAACAGAGATCAATGCTTTCAAAGCTATTTAGAAAGAGAATAAAGCCTACTGAGGCCCTCAGATTAGTCCATAACCCAGTCACCTGTTATAAGATATGCACCATCTACTGAGAAGACGCAGTCCCACACCCAGCGTTGGTGTCCTGAAAAGCACAAGGGATTGCAAAATTAAGCACTAAACTTGCTTCTCAATAACTTCCATTGAGACCCAGTATAATAATAATTGAATAGAAATAGCCATGTCTTTAACAAAAATAACACTATATAAATGAGAGGTAGATACCTATAAGTGTCTTTTCTAACGTGAAACCGTCCACGTTCCAGATTTTGACAGTGCTGTCAGAAGATGCAGTGGCAAGGTATCTAAAAGATGTGATGCCATGAGAATGTTATAATTTGCAGAAGTAAACAAGCCGCAATGATCAATTATCAAACATCTATAGTCGAGTACGAAATAAAAGAAAAGAGAATGTATTAGAGTTCTGAGGAATACCGGTGGGGTTCACAGAATTCAGGTGAAAGGAGACACTTGAGAATGTATCCCTTGTGTGCTTGAAGTTTATGAAGTGGCTCGAAGTTTGTCATCGTCTGAAAGAGAAAAAGGTGTTACATTATTTCAATTGTACAGCAGAACAACAATTAGCATTTTGCATTTAGGAATAACCTGGGTGCCACGTAATAAGCGCCAAACATAACATGTGCCATGATTATTTGCTGCAACTACCAAGCTTCCATCCCACATAACCGTCAAAGATCTTACAGCTGTATCCACTTCTGGCACCTGGAATCAAACTAGACTATGGGGATGTATACATGATAATCCATATCATTAACTTTTGTTCTTTTTTTGCAGTAAGTAAGAATCCCATTTAGGAGATTACAAATAGATTATTAGGTAATTTTTGTTCTGCTTTTGCAGTAAGTAAGAACTCCCATTTAAGAGATCACAAACAGATTAAATTGTAAGTTAAGGTCCTTGAACCTTTTGGTTTGAATCTAATGGATTCCTGAACTTTCATATATGTATTTAATAAATCCTTGAATTTTTCCTAATAGGTTTTAAAACTTTTAAATTTGTGTTTAATAGGACCTTGGACTCTCACTTTATGAGAGGTTCTAACCTATTTGACATTTCAAAAATTTCATGGGCCTATTAGATACAATTCTTAGGAGAACCAAGTCGCCTCGAAACACGTCACATTAGCATCCTTAAAACCCAGTATCTACCACTTGAAGACTAACACCTAGAAGAAGTATTACCATAGAACTACTCTTACGAATCTTTGATTTTTGAACCTCTTGTATCTCAAAAGCTTCAGACAACCTAAAAAATTTCCTACAATAGTTTAACTATCTTAACTAAAACTAATCCTTTTCACTTCATTTTCTTTTTATTTTCCCAATCACTCGAGATTGGACTCCAAAGAAGAATGAAGAATTGACCCAGAACTTCTCTAAGCGCCCCAACTGATTCCTTCATAAGTTGTTTTTCCCCTTTAATCCTTTAGATGATGGTTTTCCTTATCTGCAGAAAGAACTTCCAAAAGATCTGAAGGATTCTGATGCCTGAATTTCTTTGTTTTCCTCATTATTACGAAGAAACATTGTAGTTATTCCCCATAAATATTCTTANAAAAAAAAAAAAAAAAAAAAAAAAAAAAAAAAAAAAAAAAAAAAAAAAAAAAAAGAGAGAGAACGCTCCATAAGTATTAAAGGTATCATGCTAAAAAACTCCCTTATTTTCTTCTAGTTCAAAATCATCGGCAAACACAAAATGAAATGCACAACGCCATACCAGTTCACAACTGCATGAATTTGCAGTCAAATCCCATACACGGATATTCCCATTTTGATCTCCAGATATCAGTTCAGTCTGCAAATGACAGAAATTTGGTTAGCAATGTAAAAGCAACACAACAACATTAGTAGTTTTTCTTAGTATGAATCTCAGAGAAAAGCAAGACAGAATTGGTTTAATGACAATTGTATAATTAATATTCCTTCTCATGCCCAAAAAGTTAAATAAATAAATTGTATTCAGGAGAGGCTCTTGTGCATTGTCTTATGCAGTATAATTATTATTATTGTGATGAGAAACAAACTTCCATTACATAAGTAGGACTAATAGGATTTGAAGTAAAATGACATCAAACTGCTAAAAGGAGTAGAGATGTGATAAATGACCTGATTAGGATGTAGAACAACAGTGTTAACTGCTGCACGACTTTCATATTCCCTCTGACAACCAGGAGCCCTGCATTTCTCAAAATCAGTCCAGATACCTTGAATGCAAATCTAACAATATCAAACATGTATACACAATCAAATAACGACACATTAATTTGAAAGCTTTTCTCACCTCAAGTCCCATATTTTTACTGTGCCGTCCTCGGAACCTGAATACATCCAGTTCCCATCACATTGAAACCCCACTGACATTACATTATTAGTATGTGAATCATAACTCATTATCTGCCATTTGTGGGTAAAAATAGAAAGAACAAACTCGTTAGAAAACGAAAGGAAGATTTATTTTCACTCAGCTTCCATCTAGAGATTCAGGAAAAAAAAAGTTCAATAATAAAAGGAAATGAGCAGGTTACATACCGGTTGAGGGCTATTTGAATTGATATCAAACAATCGGATGTGAGGATTACCAGCAGCAGCCAAATATCTTTTGTCTGGGGTAATCTCCAGTCTATTAACTTGCTGCGCACATTATTTACGGTAATTAGGCAAATGATCGAAGAAAATATCCACGATTAACAGTTGCGAGAAAAAACCAGTGGGTAAGGCTAACTTCTAACTAGTTAAGAAAAGACCAGGGCAGAACCACCACCCTGCTCAACCAAAGTATTAAGCCCCACTACTAAAGTATTTCTTCCTTTCCATTATATCTTACATATACGGATCTCAAAGTTAAGTTCATCTTGGCCCTTTCATATCTTTTCTCAACTAAAGATAAGCAATGTGAGCTATGACTTATATTTAAAGAAAACTTATACACTATTAATATAAGAAGAACTTTATAAACGAAAGGATATGGCATGAGTCCTCTTTCCTCATTTCTGTTCCTTACATATATCGCTCCTTGTTGATAGAGGCTTGGGCGTGGATAATTTGAAGCAGAGGAAAATCATGCATACATCAAAACAATTTTCTGAACTCTAAAGTCTTTCAAATGCTACTACGTTTCCCGTAATCACACCCCTATTACCACCCCCAAAAATCATTGAATTCAACATGAATTTGGCCCAATTTTTCAAAAGGCTCAAGTAACATAAAAAGACCGTAGTTAAGTATGTCATAATGTTCGTAGAATGAGATAACTTTCCTACTTATAAATTTGTAACCCGACTAAAGTTTCTTCCAAAATTTCTAACATAAGAAAAGAAAAACATAATGCAGAATAACCAAGAAACACAGAGAAAAACCAGTCAAAGGATTTATGAACTAACAGAATCGGGGTATTGTATAGTTCGGTAACAGCGACCGCTTTTGGCCTCCCAAAACCTAATAGTGTGATCATAGCTAGCAGTTGCAAGTATCACTGATGGTTGAGTCATCTTAATCTCCTGTTAGTAACAAAGAAAAATAGAGAGTAAATTGGAAAGCCAGGTAGGAACTCGGTATAGTTCTCGATTACAGCCACACAATAAAAATGCATTTGCATCAGAATACAGTAACATACTTCAGGATTTGTAGAACATGAACATACTCGTGTCAAACGCGGAAGGAGCTCATAAAACCACGAGGAAGAAGAGTTATTACTTAGAGGCACTTATCGAGATGAGAACAAACTTCAGTTTCTTTCCTCCACCACCAGTATCGATCAGACCGAGCTCGCGATCACCGTCTGATAGGATCGAAACTCCTACGAACCCTAAAGGCTTGCTAGGCCCCGACAGGCGTTTGATTGGTAGAAAATTGGATGGAATCCATGCAAGAGACGGTGGTTTCGATTTTAAAATGCCTTACGAACTACCTCCGTTGAGAGTCCGGCGAGAGAGCCATTCTGAATGCCTTCGCGCCGTCGTTGTTGCCTCACAGGTTGAAAGATCACAGACAAGAGCAGCGACGGTCGATTAATTTATTGGTATAAAAGAAAATGAACAACTTTTTTTTTTCCTCCCTTTTTAAATAGGGAAATGAAGAACAATTGAATTTTTTATTTTTTATTTTCCTCTTTACAAGCAAATTTTTTAGAGTAGAAAATGTTTTTATGTTAGAGAGTTTTAAAATAGTTTTACAAGATAAAAATAAATAAATTAATTAAATATCGATTTCTGAACAGTAATTGATATCTTATTCACTGTGTTATGCAAGTTTATATATTAAGCCTAATTTTATTTCAATTTTCTTAACACTATGATATATGATTGGATCCATTTCTCCGTCCCGAAGTGAACAAACACTTCCTTCAATTTACCATAAAAGTCACAAACAATACAACATCTCTCTATGCATGGAAGTCACAAACAATACAACGTTACCAGCTTACATGTAACTCGACTATTCTCACAACATAATCGGCCAATCCTACCATGATAAGTTGCTAAAGAAGCTCGTAGAATACTAAATCGTAAGTACCATTTGGCACCACGAGAGAAATCCTAATAAAATAAGCAAAATGGAACAATTTTATTCTTGATTTTTCTCACCATAGCAAATGGTGGGCATCCAGGATGGGATTTGGATGGTTCAGTGGTAGTATCAGATGCAGAAGTATAGACAAGCAAAGGATATTTCAGCAAATTTTCTGAAAAATTGCGTTGGTTGATCAACAAAATCCATTTATAGAGGTGAATAAAATCTAGCTCTTCATTCAAAAATAGTCTCTCCGCTCAGATATCTGCAAGTGCTTCTACTTCATGCCAGTGCTGCTATGATACACAACAGAGGAAATATTGTAATGTTCATTTCTGTAGCTCGCTCCAAGTTTAGAGTGGGGCGGGTTATATTGCAAAGAATGCCTTTTTGGGTTGTCGTACTTCTTCGTGCACTACCAACCTCAAAATCTCGATGGCCACCGACCGCACTGCATAAGAATCTAGTTGAACATGGCATAAGAAATACTTTTGATGCAGTTAAAAAAACAAACTCAAAGTGAAAGAGAAGAGTCAAGTCGCAATCAGATACTCACTCAGTGGCTAGGCTATCTAGGATGCAATAGTTCTTGCTCAATGGACTCAAACTCTTTAAGGTTGGTAACTACATTTTGAACTTTTCTGGATAATTGGTCGGTATGCTCTTCAACAATTTTCATAAATGCAGCAAGCTGTTCTTGGTATGTGGAGCATAACCGTTTCTTATTCCGCAGCTCTATAGTGAGTTCCTGTATTTGTTTATCCTTTTCATCCTATAAGGGAAGTACAAAATCAATGGTGTTTAATCACGATACAACAAATATAAATACATGTCAACCACCCACAAAAAAGTTTTAGCTATCAACAGGCAAATAATTCTAGTATCTTCTCAATTCAAGTTGAGGGTTTTTCTTTTAATCTTTTAATCTTTTGCTAAAAAGCTCCCAATCTCTAGTAAGTTTACTGGTTTCCCGAACTAGGGATAAACTAGTATAGTATACTATTCATGAGTAACTAAGTATGCTAGGTGGGTGTTCCAAATGGTTCCAACCGTTTAGTTAGAGCGAAAATTCCGAACATTTCAATTGCTTCAATGGATAATTGGATCAGGTGAGACCATATCACGTTAGGCATCATAACTGAAAGCATCAAAACATGTTAGGATATACAAAAGATCAATTCAATTCACCTATACAATGAGAAGGCTAGAAAACATAATGGGCAAGGTGTTGGAAGGAATGAGTTATTGGTTGAAAAGGAGTGGCATGCCCGGGAAGCTCTAGCATGTACTCAAAATTTTTTACTTTTCCTAGTGATAGAAAGTGGGGGATAGTTGAGAAGGGACGGACATGCCTGGGAAGCTCGATTTAGTATACAAGAAAAGTTTTTACTAATGGGGTTTTGTCACCGGTAAACTCTGAGTGATAGTTCTACTGATTTGTCATCTGGTTACCATGTTCTGGGTTTATAGCTATCTGGTTACTGTACCCCAAATTGCTGGAACAAAAGAGGATACAGAGATGAGATGTAGGAAGTTCGAAAATGGCGAACAAGGTGGCTGAGGAGGGATGGCAGGGTCAAGGAGATTCCGCCATTGTAATCTGTTCCATGATATAGAAGCAAGAAAGGCACGTCATCCTAAAGAATTTCATAACAAAAATTAGCCAGGCATGTCACATAAATTGTTTGGAGACATCGTGTTGCTATGAAGCCAAGGGCCATAGCCATATTGAGTAAATTGATTACTTCTAAGCAATTAGCCTGCATGAGTTCTGCTTCCTTTCAGGATTTTTTCCCCCTTAATTCATCCATACAAGTTAGCAAGTATTACCTATATAACGTTTGCTTTGCGAAACCCAAGAGCCTAGCCCAAGTGGACTTTCTGTTCTCAATAGCTGGCTGAACTAAGTAAATGATATATCATTTTAGTCAGTTAAAAGGGCAGGTTTCTTCCTAACACAACTGACTGAAATCATGATTACACCCTACATCGAGTAGAAAAGAGAACGAGTGCCAGCGAGGACGCTGGACCCTGAAGGGAGGTGGATTATAAGATCCCAGATCGGTTGGGGAGGAGAACGAAACATTCCTTATAAGGGCATGGAAAAATCTCCCTAGCAGACACATTTTAAAAACCTTGAGGGAAAGTCTAAAAGGAAAAACCTAAAGAGAACAATATCTGCTAGTGGCGGGCTTGAGGCTTTACAGTTAGAGTCGCTAAAATTGAAACTTAGTGTAACATAATGAATAGATAATATGGAAAATGAGAAAATTGCAGCTTCAACATGCCAGGTGACATTTTATTTTTTGAATAAAATTCATATAAATTCATCTTTGTTTTTCCTTTTTTAATAAACCATTGATCATACTGCAACTAATATAAACATTATAAATGATCTAGAATCCTTCATGCTAAAAAATTGATCAAGTACTGGAACCACTAGTCTTCCTATCTCTCACGAAATTTCGCTGCTTCTTTTGCAGTTTCTCTCTAATACAACCAACCGTTAAAATATAACACACTCAACTACATACACAAATTTCTATCTTTTTTAGATAAGAAACAATACTTTCATTATCAAAAACAAAATAATTCTAGATGGTGCAAGATACCATGAGCATATATAAAACAAACCCAACAAAACACTGAGCAGAGTCATAACTGCACGGATGCACAACCAAAAAATTCACTCTGTCCTCCACTTATCCACATCCACATTCAATCAGAAAGGTAGTTTTCCAAGGCACAATATATGAGGAAAAGATCTTTTCAATTCCATGTCCCTAAAGAACAAAATTGATTCACTGAACGATCCATCAAATAGCTCGCTTTGTTTAAAGAAACCCGGGTTTCAACGAGCCAAAATATGTTTCCAAAAAACATGTTCCAATTATTGCCAATTCCATAACATCTTCGCAGATTCTAGCTTATTAATTCTTAGGCCTCACTAGAAAGCATACTAGCAAATGACAGTCTTATTGTAATATATGATGTTGGATAGAAGATAAAAGTAGAGGAAGAGAAGAAACACGCACCATGGTCTGCCGAGCTTCACGAGGAGAGACCACAAGAGGATGATTATGTTCCTTTACAAATTTAGTGATCACCCATTTCCCGGACTTATCATATTTGACATGAATCATTGCCTTACAGCCTTCTCGTGTGCTTGGCCGTGGCTTCCGAACTGCCCCAAATTTACCTCGGATGCTGACACAATAACCTTCTTTGTTGCATCCAAGTCTTCGGGCAAGTATCCTCCCATCTTTTTCAGAACGACGACAAGACATAACACGCATAACAAATCCCACTTGACGGGCATACTTATCATAGAAAATCTTGGCAGCATCTTCAGACTCAAATTCCATGCCCTCATAAGGCTCAAGGATGATATCTCCATCACCTTCAATTAATTCTGTTCCCGCCGGACTCTCGAATGATCCTCCCTCTATCCCTTCCTCTCCCGCATCTGCGTCCACTGTCAGAACACATCTTTCACTATTATCTCTCAAATCCATCTGAAAGTTATCAATATCTAGAGAAATTAACTAAATCACTAAATCAGACAAAGAAAAACTGACACAAAAGTCAAATGTATATATCCCATTTCCAAAGTTAGATCATCAACAGAAAATGGCGGCACATCCAAGTACCAAAAATTCAATCTCCAATAGACAATGAAATCCAGAACAACGATACGGTTTTCAAGCGCATTCAATTCAATCATCTTATCACAACTTCCGTCTGCAACCCAGAATATTGGCAAAANAAAAAAGAAGAACAGCGATTAGAACAAGTAGATGAAACTATTACCGTGATCAGACGATGAAGAATTGATTGGGCAGAAACAAGAACGAAGGCGAGTGGCAGCGTCTGTAGTGCGAGGCTCTGTGAAAGAAGCTTCGAGAAAAGAGTAACGATGGAGAACGATGCGAGTAAAAGAAAGGCGAGGGAAATGAAAGATAAGATGGTGAAAACAGAGAATTTATATATATATATATATTATTTTTATTTTTTTTTAATTTGTAAATGTTATATATTAAACTTTAAAAATTTATGAGTAATTTTATATTGGAAAAATCAATATTAGCAAACACCTAATAATAAAACTAATTTTAGTTAATAATTTTATTTAGGTGAATATTCATTTACTTATAGTAATTATTGGGCAATATATCTACTAAAATAAAACATTAGTAAAAAATTAAAACCAGTCTTAAAAATTAAAAATTTGAGTTAATTTAATTTTTGTTTTGTCGGATCAACCTGACCAACCTAAAAATAGGCTATAATCCATCTAATATACTTTTAAGAATATTTGACGGTTAAAAATGTTTAATATTTAAAATTTTAAAAAAATTAATTATTAATGTATACTTTTAAAAAAAATAATTAAAAATAATTGTTTAATTATTTTATTTGCGCGCGCGTTATTCTTCCTTCTTCGTTACGACTCTCCCTCCCCTTCTTGGCTTCCTCTTCGTTTTCGATCTTTTCATCCCCGATAGAATTCCTTGGCTTCGTGCTTCGTTTTCATTCTCTTCGACTTCACCTGGACTTCAATTAGGGCAAAATATCCAAGCACATTTGTTGTTCCAGCAATCAGAGGAAGATTAGTTCGGGATCTTTGCAGTATCTACGTTCGGAAACGAACATTTGGAACGGAGATGACAAAAATTGTGGCTGAACGTTGATTTTGGGTTCAATCTCAGGAGGAAACGAAGATTTGAGTTATCTCAAAGGTTTGTAATCTGTGTTATTTTTGTATTCCATTAAATTCCAAATTTTAAATTGATGTTTCTCTGTGATTTTGTGATGTTTCTTCTGTGAGAAAAACTTTGAGCAAGTTTTTTGATATGTCTAACACCACCAGATTTTCAAGTTGGATAAAACATTCCTCGTCCAAGTCCTTCAATCTATTTCCTCCCAGATCTAATTCTCTCAAGTTCAATAATCTTCCTAAAGAAAAAGAGAGCCAAAATTGCCGGAAGATCATCTATCACAACCAATCCTAAGGATTCCCCTTTCATCTCATCCTAGTTTCTTGCCTATTGTCAATGCACTAGCTTAATCCTTTATATCCCTGCAAGAAGACTCACAAATCACACTGCAAGTTGAAAAGAGAAAACTCGCTGTATATAGAACAAATCATTTTCATTGTTAATTCTCTGATTAATTCAATATCTGGATCATTTTCTGATTTTGTATTCAATGAATCTATATGACTGTTCTACTCTGCTCATGAACTTGAGTTATCCAATTAGTTCATTTGGTAGCATATTCCTTTTTGATAATGGTCTATCATTCATAGACTAATATTGAAAGCAACTATTGATAGAATGATGTCAATACCATTAGTTAAATATCAAAATCTATCATTGATACACTGATATTCCTCTTTGATATCGATCTATTATTGATAGGCTCATGTCAGTATCATTATGTTAAATGTTGACGAAAATCACTAATAGATTGATATCATTGAGTGCAGAAGAAGAAGCAATAGATAGAAATTTATCATTCCACTAGTAACAACAGTAGAACACGCTTCCATGATTTCAAATTGATGCAAAAATAAAAAAAAAGAAAAAAAAAAAGAAGTCATTATATAACTCAATGATATTGATATCAGTTAATCGATAATAGGTTTCAATCCCAGTCTATCAATGATTGACATCAATATTTAACACAATGATACTGTTATGAATATCTCCTATCACTAATATATATTATAATATCTTTCCTTATATACCTCTTGACTTTTCTCCTTTTTCGTTTGTTTGTTTTGTTTTTTTTT
>NC_036640.1:1999179-2129124 GCF_002806865.2 Cucurbita pepo subsp. pepo | reverse complement strand
TTCCCCCCCCCCCCCCCCTTTTTTAATACTCTTAGTTAGCATGAATTTCTTTTCTGTGTCCATCTGTTAAACAAATTGTTAGAAAGCAACATCTAAACATGATAGGTATGATATAAATTACAAAAATATAAGAAAATGAGAAATCATTAGACTTTAAGGATGAATAAATCGACTGTTCTAGACGAGATTGTTTTGGGTTTGGTTGCCATGTATGCAACCATCCCTTAGTTTGAAGTTGATATAATATTCATAACATTATAGAAACAGGGAGAATATTGTATAATCCTAATTAACATACTTGTATTGCCTAAGGATCCCTCATAACTATTTGATTATGAGAGAGATTGAGAAATTGTCAAGAAATAGTAGATTATATGTAACTTAAGTCAAGTCCTATAGAGGTTCAGTACCATGCAAACTCATTTTATATAAAATCTTTTCGTTCATCGTAGCTTCTATGGAAAATAACAGTTTCTTGTAATTATTAAATTCCTATATTTTTTTTAATTGACCGAACCTTGGATGTGTCATTAGGGCCAAAGAAGATAAGTAAATGTTAGTGCACTAATATGCTTCTAACTACAAGAACATAAGGATGAATCATATTGCCTAAAGGATGATAAGGATAGACAAATTGACTTACATGGTAAAAGAAAGTTCGAAAAATTGATAGGGAGTGCCTCCTAAACCAACAAAGCTAAACCTTCCCTTTTAGCTCTTTTATGTGGCTCATTCAATAGTTCTTTTTCGTGGCTCATTCGATAGTAACTTGTGGCTATGCGTTCTTAGCCTAGCTAGAGTAATTCCAAGTTGGTTGAATTACTTCCCCAAAACCATTTCTAGAAAGCATGTGACTAGTAAGAACAAGACAGAAGGACATTTCTGCATTAGAAGTAACCCAAGACAAAAGTGGAACATCTATGTGATTAGGAATGTAACTATGAAAATCTTGTAAGAGCCATTAAGGATCAAATATAATTTAGAATTCCCAATCCTAGTCAAAATCTTAGGCTTGTGATATTACAATTCCTAGTCCATAGATGCATATGATAGCATTGCCTACACAACATTTTTTTTCTTCTTNTTTTTTTTTTTTTTTTTTTTTTTTTTTTTTTTTTTTTTTTTTTTTTTTTTTGTCTCCTTGAGTACACTTACTGAGCCTCTATAGACTACTTGGGTTGAATTCTTCTTAAGGTTACAGGAAAAGAGCTACCCTGTTGTCCAATAACTTAACCACATGAGGCAAATGTTAGACGATTATCATATATATATATATATATATATATATATTTTTGGACAAAGATACGAAACTCTTTATTAAGTATACATGAAAAACGTACGAGAAGAGTATAATCAGAAAATAGCTTTGATTTAGAAGCCCAAATCGAGGCATCTATAATGATATCTTCCAAGCCATAATTGCCATAAAATATGTGTAAAACTAATTAACCGTAGCGTATGGCACTTGGAACCTTAAACCGAAAGAATTATCTCTTTTGCCAAATGAAACAGCTGACTTGGCTGTTTCATGAGGGTAGTCCAAAGGCTTGCTCGCATACGGACTGTAAATAAGGACAGGCCTTCACGTTGTTTTTACGGAGGAACCAAGATGGGCTGAGAGCTATTGAGGGGATTCAGACCTGAATTTTATCAGTCCTGTTCAAAACCTTCTTGATTATAGACCACAAGAAGACAAGCTTTTCACAAATTAATGTTAAGAGTTAGCTTATTGACGAAAAAATTAAGCCTGCTGTCCTTGGAGAATCCTGCAAAAACTGCTTTGACCGAACAAGTTGAAAACACTCCATCCTTTTCCAAAGCCCAAATAATCTTGTGGGCTGGCTGTCAACCACACTTCTGCCACCGAAATCTGTACATAAGAGGATTCGATATCGGGTTAATCAGTAGCTTAGATATTCCTTATAAATACACATAAACATAATATATAGCGCAGAGAGATGATTTTTGTCCACTATACAAGTGTAGAGCCTAGCTTCTCAAGTTGTTTAAATTACTCAGATGAGTGCCCTGCCAACCATTATTACCATTATGGGCAGCTGAGAGTTTATCAGATCAGGTAGAGCTCCCTTTTGCTTGTTGTGCAGAATAAGCTGTCATCCTGAATCTGAGCCAAAGGCAGTTATGAGGATGAGGATGAATACATATACATGGTGGTTTTCAACTGTTTATTTTTACACATGATGTCACATCTCTTTCTCAACAGTTTTAGTCAATCATTAGCTTCCCTCCTCTTGAGTAAAACTTGGCCCTTTTTCTGAACTCCTCCATTTTATCCTCTTTCCCCATCCCTAAGTTGGATGAACAACAAAGGAATGGAAGCATTAAACCCCGTTTGTCTATGTACTTCTTCTCAATTTAAACTCAAAATGTTCTTTTTTCTTTTTTTTTAATTCAGATATCCATCCTAATTTTTTGTTTTAGAGAATGGGGTTGAAATGATTAAATTTGATCTGTCTGGTGATTTAGCTTACTTTAGAGAATGGCTATGAAGTTATTTTAAATTCCTTTGAGATGATTTAATTGACTAAGGAATTATTTTGAATTTCTTTCTGCTTCAAATTAAAAACACAAGAAAATAGATACATTTAATTTTTCTCCGTTGAATATTAAAGAAAAATAACCAAAATATTACACATAAATAGAAAAATATAAATAGTTATTATTATTATTATTATTATTATTATTTTGCTTTACCCTAGAAAAAATAAGGGAGAGTATTTTTTTTTTTTTTCAATAGAAGCAAGAAAAACAAGAAACGCTACAAAATTAAAAGTAAGACATTTAGAACAATTAGTTTTCCAACGACAACTAATATAAAAGCACAAACCATTTTTAGTGTTTAGATTCTAAAATGCACTTTAAATCTTTTAAAAATCACTNAAAAAAAAAAAAAAAAAAAAAAAAAAAAAAAAAAAAAAAAAAAAAAAAAAAAAAAAAAAAAACCCATTCCAAATAAAACCCATTCCAAACCAAAATTTCCATATAAAACCCAATCCAAACCATATAAAACCCATTCCAAACCAAATTTTCTAACGAAATGACTCAACAACAAACATGCAATCCAAGAACATAAGGCCCCATGTTTATAAGATATATACTTGTCCAAAGAGATGAAGCCTAGCTTCGTCAATTTCCTGGTACACATTCTTAAAACACTTGAAAAATTGTTTAAATATGACTTTAGTTACCTCCTTTGTTATTTACTTCTATAAAGCCTAAACTAGATGGTTGGAACGATGAAATTCTGTATCTCTCCCTCTGTTAATGTGAATTTGACCCACATTTTACTCTTTACGTCTAGCTCCCTATGAACTATTTGACAACCTTACTTTATGAGACACAATTCTACACTACTACTAAGTCGTCAGACTTATTCATCACGATGAGAATCTTAGTTTGAGCCTACTTTCATCACACTTATGTTACTTTTTAGGAGGCATCTGTTCTAGTAAACTACCCATAGTTTAATCATCCTCAACTAAAACACTTAAGATGGTAGATTTCGATAAATATAATTATATTAATACTTTAATTCTCTCATCACTTATATATGAAAACGTGAAGATCCATCCAGATAAAATAACATTCCACAAGAGGTTGAATACAAATTTTTTTACTTTAATATTAGATTAAATAATCAATCAATCCCAAAATTTAAGGGGTAAATCGAAGTAAGTTTAATTATATGATTACTTTAACTAACAAACTATTAAGAACAATAAATAAAGAACTCAAAGCGACAATCAGATGATGATGGTGAACTGTATGGCATATAGAGATTCTGGGGATTTGCAAAATTTGCAGAGGCCACAGAGATAATGTCTGTCTTGAAACCTTCAAAACAAGACAACAACATCGAAAATTGTTGCCTCTTTTTTAGTTTCCCTTCAATTATTTTTTTTTTTTTTCCTTTTCAACCAAAACCCTCCATTATTAATATTATTTCTCCGCTTCCATTCTTTCTTACACACTCGTGCTGTCTTGAAAATAGCATCCCAACAAAGAAAAAAAAAACCCTAATTAACCCATCTCTTTCCTCGATGTTTTTCCTTTGTTCCCTTTAAATATGGGCGTATTAATAGGGCCTTTTGCAAACTATTCATTTGTTTTTATTTTGTGTTTTGTTCTTTGCAAATCTCCTCACCTAAATACATGTGGGTGCTTGTGCTTCCCCCCCATGCTTTTCTATGTACTCAAATCTTGCTTTTGTGTTGAGTTTCCCCTCATTTGTTTACAATTTCCAAAGATCTTTGAGAGGGAGAGTGCATATCGATAGATTTGTATGTTTAATTTATTGGGTTGTAATAAATAGGTGTAAAAGTGAAATCCTAGGTGAAAACTTTTGAATGTCATCTGTATTTGAGTATGGTTCACATTAACTTGCTACTGATAAAATGTCATCAATAAGTTGCTTTTGAATTTTGGTATCCCTTCCAAAGATCTTCAAGAGATATAGAGAGTGAAACAATAGTTGATTTGACCATGAGATTGTCACAAATTCTAAGAAAACTAGGTGAAGAACTCTTGTACATGATTGATATTGGGTATGCTCTGTTTTCTTATATAGGTTTTGCGATGATATTTGTGAGAGAATATTATTTTCAAGTGAGTACTGAGGATACAAACAACTAAGAACACTGTGTGAATTGAATTCAAAACATAGGGTGGAATTATATAATAAGATGGCTTGAATATGGCATGAAAAAACATGTTCTATTGCACCAGTAAAAAGGGTATAGTAAAATGGTTAAGGCACACACACACACACACACACACACACACACATCCATAGCTATATGACTACACTCGAGGCTTAAAGTAGACAAAGTGCAAATGGACAATGCAGCAAAATGGCTCCCTTTCATAGTCCATGTCCTATGCCTTTTTTTACTGTCCCAATACCCCATTTCCCCCTCCCTGAAAACCAGGTGAAATAATAGGTCCCTACCTCTCTCTGCTTCTCCCTCTCTCTCTCTCTCTCAAACATGCAAAGACATTAATTTTATGGTACCTCTCTCTGGTTCTTATCCATTTTGATCTTCTAGTAAACCCCATGGTAAAAAACTCAATCTACCCCTTTAAACTTGGAACATTTGATAACTGAATCAATTTAAACTGTCTGAAGTCTACACGTGTATTAGACTTTTCTGAATATAGAGATTATGCAATTTATCGTTAATTTGAGATGTCTTTCATATTCTTGTTTTCTTCTATTTTTCTCGACTTATTCCTAGCTACTTTGATAGAGTTTTAGGGGAAGAATAATGTTATTATATAGGTGTGTTTGAGTTGATTTTAAATGGTATCGATTGAAAATAGTCTAACTTAATTCACTTATGTATGATTATAAGTGTGTTTGAGTTTTTTTATTTATTATTATTTTTTTTTTTATAATAAAGTATGAAGAAATGAATTAAAGAATAATTATGAGTTTGTGCAAACCCAAGAAATGATTTAGACAAAGTGATAGATGGGTTAATATGACACTCATCTTTATAATCATCATACGATATGATAATATCATATCAAAGCTTGTACCATTTTACTTTTGGACTTTATTTTTCAAAAAAAAGATCATTTTTACTCTAAAAATATTAGAAATTCATAAAGAAGTAGAAAATTCCAGCAACACTCAACTCTTAGAATGAGAAAAAACTATGGGCAAAGGGAAAGAAAAGGGATACAAGTACGAGGTGCTTCCCAAAATACAATAAATAAATAAGTGTATCTATCCCAGAAAGAAAAAAAAAAAAAAAAAAAACCCTATAATTATACCATTATGGCCCTACATACTCAATTTCTTTATTAACACAGATCTCAAGTTTTCTCACTTCAAAAGTTACCCCCTACACTTTTGAATAACACCAAACAAGGAGATATTCGAATCTAAGACCTATCACAAAACTAAAAAATTCGTCTAATTCTAAATTTAGTTATATCGAGACTTTACCGACTCGTTGTTAGATGAACACGATTCTTTACAAAGGTATGATATTATCCATTTTGAGTGTAAGTTCTCATGACTTTACTTTGAGCTTCTCCAAAATGCCTCATACTAACGGAGAGAGTATTCTTTGATTATAAACTCATGATCATTCCCTAAATTAGCGGATGTGGGACTTTCATCATCCAACACCCGTAAACCTAGAGTGTGTTTTCTCTTCTGCAAATGAAGAAATGGTGCCATAGCTTTAGCTTATAGTTAGCTTTATGTGTATATATATATATAAAGCACTGTTTCATTCACCATATCTATGTATCTTGTGTTTCTCTTATGCTCATTACTCCCACCACAGCACAGCACAGCACAGCCCCTTTTGATGATTCTGTATCATATCATAATTCTTTCTTGACCTCTTTCTCTCCATATAGATTTTGTCAGAAATTTTCTAACCATTTCTTTTCTTCTCTTTTTCCCTTCTTTTTTTGGGTTTTTTCCCCCACAATTTCAGAGAGAGAGAGAGAATAGTGACCTAGATTAGAGGAGAGAGAAAAAGAGGATAAGAGGGTTTGCTTAGTTTTTGGAGGATATTGAAACAGTGGAGGGTTTTGAGGATATGGAAGCAGGGGAGGGTGATTACAGATAGCCGACCACACCTTCTCATATACCCATAAAAATGTTGGGAATATAGTATTCCTAGTTTCATCATTATTTAATATTTAGTTTTTTAAATATAAACTTTATAGAGCCTGATATTATCTGTTTTGGCCCGTTACATATCGTCGTCAGCTCCTGTTCTGTTAGGGAGAGGTTTCCACATATGCTTAGTTCTGTTAGGGAGAGGTTTCCACATATGCTTAGTTCTGTTAGGGAGAAGTTTTCTCCTGTTCTGTTAGGGAGAGGTTTCCACATATGCTTAGTTCTGTTAGGGAGAGGTTTCCACGTATGCTTAGTTCTGTTAGGGAGAAGTTTTCACCTATTAGGGAGAAGTTTTCACCTATTAGGGAGAAGTTTCCACCTATGCTTAGTTCTGTTCGGTTAGGGAGAGATTTCCACGTATGCTTAAGTTCTGTTGTTAGAGAGAGATTTTCACATATGCTTAGTTCCGTTCTGTTAGGGAGAAGTTTCCACATATGCTTAGTTCCGTTCTGTTAGGGAGAAGTTTCCACATATGCTTAATTCCGTTCTGTTAGGGAGAAGTTTCCACATATGCTTAGTTCCCATCTCAAACTTCTACCTCTACTTATTAGTTTTTGTGTTTTATTATCTTCCTTCAAAATTCAAGCTAAAAAAATTAAAATTTTAAAAAATATATATATAGTTTTTATTGTTTGAATTTGACCAAAAATGAAAAAGAGGATTAAGAAACTAACATAAAAAATAAAATACTAAATAGTTATCGAACCTTCTCAATTACTTATTTAATGCGGTACATTTTTATAATATTTATTAAATAGGCAAATCGTTAATTTAAGTATAGTTCAATTAGTTTAAGTGTACTATTTGAATTCTCAATTACATATTATTAAACAACTTGTTAAGTATATATTATATTTTGTTGTTTAATTTTGTCTCTAAGTTGCTAGCTAACATCCTAATATAGTTTCCCCACTTTCAAAATATTTTGTTTTGGTCTCTAAGTAGCTAGCTAACCTACATTATATTATATTTAAATACCGAACATAAAATTTAAAAATTTAAAGATAAAAAGTATATATAAAAAAAAAAAAAAAAAAAAAAAAAAAAAAAAANAAAAAAAAAAAAAAAAAAAAAAAAAAAAAAAAAAAAAAAAAAAAAAAAAAACAGAATTGAATCACGAAACTAGAATTTGATGATTATGGCACATACAAAAGGCGTAAAGAATTTGATAATATCAAAGAAAATGTAATAAATAAATAATTTTTTTAACATAAAAATTAATGCAAATAATCAGTGAGCAGCTTTAGTTTTACTTTTTCTTTACCATGATATGCAATAANTTTTTTTTTTTTTTTTTTTTTTTTTTAATTTTTAATTTTTAAAATTTATAATTATATTTTGGTAACATGAATTAAACAGAAATACATATAATATTTAATTGTATATCTAATAAAGGTGGTGGATAAGGCACCTGATGTGCACGTGTTGAAAGACATTTTTTTATAATTTTTTTTAGGTTTGCATGTGCCACGTGGACTCAGTCAAAATATAATGATGTTTATGGTTTTGGGAATAAAAGCATGTAAAAGGTAATACCTTCCTTAATTTGTCTTTTTTCAACCACTTCCTTAACCCATGTTGTTAATTTCTTGTTTGGGTATTGTTTAGTGGATAATATACGGTTTGAAATGTTGATAATTCGACCTCTTACTCCATGATTGTATATATATTATCAATGTGAGTATAATTCAACTAATTTAGATATAATGTTCTCGACTAAAAAGTGTTCGGGTTCATAACTCAGACAGTATAATTATTATATTGTCTCAAAGGTCGATAATTCGATATCCCACTCTACAATTGTTGATTATAATTGTTTATATAATATTCTCGATTAAAAGATTTTTTAGGATTATTTTATCTTTTTTAAATACTATAATTAAAAAAATATTAGCCAAGTTTTTTTTTTTCCTTTTTTGTTTTGTTTTTAATATTGAAATTACTATAAAATTATCCAAATTTACAAACATTATTATAAAATTTAGAATTGGGACATAATTTCATATTTTTATAATGTAAAAAACATAAAAATGGGAATAATTACAAAATTACCTGATTTTTTTAAAGTAAAAAAAAATGAAATGATTATTAAACATAGATGAGCAATATGTACAGTATTTGACCAAAAAGAAAATCCATCAATTATTATATGAACTCTTTGATATCTATGAAATGATTGTCACCTTTTCTTAAATTTTTTCTTTTATAAATAAAATTCTAATAAAAAACGGTATTAAATTAATCACTTTAAATTATACGAACGAAAAATTGAAGGCTTAAATTTAGGCAACATAAATTATTTGTAATGACCCGACTCTTATAAATCTAGATCGACTAGAATTGTCACTAAAATAAACTAAATTTGCTCGGGTTAGCTCTTTAAGACTTACAAATACAAATTGAAACTACAATCTTCAAAGCAATTTTACGAGACATTTTAAAGCAAATACAGCTCACAACTATCGAAAAGTTCTTAAATGTGAAAGTAAAGTAAAAATCACGAGGACATAAACCCCACAATACGACCAACAATCTTTTTCATCACGTCCCCCACTCTGTCATTGTCTTTACCTAAAAAAATGTTTTAAAAAGTTGATTTTATTAAAAATACTCGATAAGTAACCATCTCCTCGAGTTGAATACACACAGTAAATTGTGACGTAAGTCGAGGGATCGGAGTACTATTCACAACTAGATCGTCTAGTTTACGACCTACCCTAGAAATATGATCATCTATCTTATAACCCTGAATCGCTCATTGATCAACTACCCTGTGGCCAGATCTCAAAGTATTGACTGTCTAGCTCGTGATCAAAATCAGAACTTTGTTCTTTAGTTTGGGATGAGAAACTAAAACGTAGGTCATCTAACCCATGACCATTGTGGTACAATTAACTTACAAAAAGTTACTAGAATCACTAATCAATACGTCAAACATTCAATAAAGTCGACAGTTGTTGTACCAAAACTTCCTAGCAACACGACATAACACTAATCAATTTGATGCACAACGAGCGACTAACATGAGAGATGAGACGATTTCGTGTGAATTTAAGACACCCACCAACGAGCACGATCGACAATCACAAGTAGGAGGCGAGTCCAAAATCAAGAGGAAGAATCGTACCACGATATGAAAGTCGAACAGTGTCACAACAAAGAGGCAATGGTGCAACAATGGCTAATTGGACTGGGAGGAGTGAAGTCTGTTTGTTCAGGACTCGATGCACAGGTATGGAAGAAACGAGAGAGACGAAGAAGTCGAATGACTAGAGATGTAAGAAATGAGTCTAGCCGAGGAGCCAACGACTAGGTTTTTCATTTTTCCTTTTTTTTTCTCTCTCTCGAACTATTACATTATTATTGTCGTTTTAAAAGACATAGATTAAAAAAAAAACTATATAATATGATATTGATAATGAATGTAACAATCATAGTTGATGGTAAATAATATTGTGGATATCATCATAAGTAAAATAAAATTACATAATTGCTTGTGCTTTTATGATTGATCTAATATTTGGGATATCTTATTATTAAATTATTACACGTCATTAAATTATTTATTTTACCCACCTCTAAATAATGTAATTTAAAAAAAAAATGAAAAATACAAAGTGGGTAACTCTGACAATTAACTATAAACGGCCATTAACGCCATTTTCCAACCAGATTCTGTTCATACAAAAATTGAAAAAAATTGTAATATTTATTTATTAAAGGAGCAAAAATATTAACTAATATTAATAATTAGGTTAAAAATTTTGAAATATCATTGCTTGGAGATTCCACATTGATTGGAGAGAGAAACGAAACATTCCTAATAGACGTGTTTTAAAATCGTGAGGTTGAACGAACAATATTTGCTAACAGTGGGCTTGAGCTGTTATAAATGGTATTAGAGCCAGGACTAGGTAGTGTGCCATCGAGAACGCTAGTCCCCAAACGGAGTAGAGTATGAGATCCCACAGTAGTTGGAGAGGAGAATGAAACATTCCTTATAGGGACATAAAAACGTCTCCCTAGTAGACGCGTTGTGAGATCTCAGATTGGTTGGAGAGGGGAATGAAACATTCTTTATAGGGACATGGAAACCTCTCCCTGGTACAGGTGTTGTGAGATCCCATATTGGTTGGAGAGGAGAACAAAACATTCTTTACAAGAACGTGGAAACCTCTCTCTACTAGACGCGTTTTGAATCTGTAGCGATATGTAACGGACAAAGCGGACAATATCTGCTAGGAGTGGACTTGAGCTGTTACATTCCTCGAGGATACTCGATTCAGATCGAAACCCTACAAAGAAAAAAAAAAAAGAATTAATAATTGGAAATTCTTTCACGCCCATTTGCCCATGCCATCTTCTTCCCTTCCNTTTATTAAAGGAGCAAAAATATTAACTAATATTAATAATTAGGTTAAAAATTTTGAAATATCATTGCTTGGAGATTCCACATTGATTGGAGAGAGAAACGAAACATTCCTAATAGACGTGTTTTAAAATCGTGAGGTTGAACGAACAATATTTGCTAACAGTGGGCTTGAGCTGTTATAAATGGTATTAGAGCCAGGACTAGGTAGTGTGCCATCGAGAACGCTAGTCCCCAAACGGAGTAGAGTATGAGATCCCACAGTAGTTGGAGAGGAGAATGAAACATTCCTTATAGGGACATAAAAACGTCTCCCTAGTAGACGCGTTGTGAGATCTCAGATTGGTTGGAGAGGGGAATGAAACATTCTTTATAGGGACATGGAAACCTCTCCCTGGTACAGGTGTTGTGAGATCCCATATTGGTTGGAGAGGAGAACAAAACATTCTTTACAAGAACGTGGAAACCTCTCTCTACTAGACGCGTTTTGAATCTGTAGCGATATGTAACGGACAAAGCGGACAATATCTGCTAGGAGTGGACTTGAGCTGTTACATTCCTCGAGGATACTCGATTCAGATCGAAACCCTACAAAGAAAAAAAAAAAAGAATTAATAATTGGAAATTCTTTCACGCCCATTTGCCCATGCCATCTTCTTCCCTTCCCTTCAATTTGGTGATCTTATTGTGTGTATATATATATATATATACACATAATCTCTCTCCCACTCTCCACCGTCCACTTCCTTCAGTCATCTTCTTCTCTCTACAAAAGCACTTCTCTCTCTCTCTCTCTCTCTCTAAAAGCACTTCCGCCATTAAAGGCACAAAGAAGAAAAGAACAGAACAATTTCCCCTTCCTTCCCACACCTCCATGGATGACCCTTCCACTAACTTCTTCACAAATCTCTTCAAATTCAACCCTTCTCCACCAAACCCTCATCCTCCTCCTCCTCCTCCTCCTCCTCCTCCACCCTACTTCCTCCCCACTCACCTCCACGCGCCGCCGTCCTCTCCTCCTCTCCGTCAAGCTCTTCCTCTCCTCCGCCTCAGCCCCACCAGATCATCCCAAAACAACAACCCCCCACAAAATTTCTCCTCCTCCTCCTCCTCCTCCTCCGCCGCGGCCGCCGCCAACGTTTCCGTGACTGTTGCACTCCACATAGGGTTACCAAGCCCTAGCGCCTCAGAAATGGCAACCCTTTTGCTGTCTAGTAATCAAAATCAAGAGGAAGAAGACGACGACGAAGACGACGAAGAACACGAAGAACACGAATTAGAAGAAGAAGAAGAAGAAGAAGAAGAAGAAGTAGCAGCCATTAGTGGACTATGTTTAAGCAATAGCCGACTCAACAAAGGACAATATTGGATCCCAACACCTTCACAAATCCTCATTGGTCCTACTCAATTCTCTTGTCCTGTTTGTTTCAAAACCTTCAATAGATATAACAACATGCAGGTAACCTTCAAAATTTCACTAACTTTGATCTTAATTCTCCCAAAAAAACACTCAATTTTTTTTGTTTTTGCATGGATTTGTTGACTCAATTAATGTCTGTCTCCACTTTTTCTGATCCAACTCTGAGTAGCTTCTTTAAGTGATTGAACAACACAGGCAATGTTCTTTGTGCCTCCCTCCCTCTCTCCCTTCACTACTTTGAACTCTGTGCTCTTCTTCTTCCAAATTTTTTCCTTTCTTTTTTACTCCAAATTTTCTCCTTCTTTCTCGGGAAACAAACACATGCTTTTGCCTATTCTATATTCCATACCCTCTTACCCACTTGATTTCAAGAACAATTCTTTCTTTTTTTTCTTCAATTTCTTCCTTTTCTCTCAAATGGGTTCTCTAAAAATTTGATCTTTATGATATAAGAGTGCTACAAACATCAAAAAGTTTGTATTTTTCTCTAATGGGTACTCCAAAAATTTGTTCTTTATGATATTAGAGTGCTACAAACATCAAAAGTTTGTATTTTTCTCTAATGGGTACTCCAAAAATTTGTTCTTTATGATATTAGAGTGCTACAAACATCAAAATGATGAGGAATTATGCAAAAGTTTGTATTTTTCTCTAATGGGTACTCTAAAAGTTTGATCTTTATGATGTAAGAGTGCTAGAATCATCAAAATGAGAGGGAGTTATGCAAAAGTTTGTATTTTTCTTTAATGGGTACTCCTAAATCGTTCGTTTTTTTTAAACAATCGTTGTCGTTTGAGAATTACAAGAACTCATCAATCAAATCCTTTCGACTTTTGAATCGAATCAACATCGGCCAACGTGAGTATGACCGAGTAAGAATCATCATTTTTTTAGGTTTGAAGTTTAAATCCACTTCGAATATAAGGAAAAAAAAAGGGTTTTTGTTTATAAAGTTTTAGGCTTTGTTTGATAACGATTTGGTTGATTTGATATAGATGCACATGTGGGGGCATGGCTCGCAATACAGGCGAGGGCCAGAATCATTGAGAGGCACACAGCCAACAGGGATGCTTAGGCTGCCATGCTATTGCTGCTCGCCAGGGTGCCGCAACAACATCGACCATCCACGAGCCAAGCCCTTGAAGGACTTCAGAACCCTTCAAACTCACTACAAACGCAAGCATGGGATCAAGCCGTTCATGTGTAGGAAGTGTGGGAAAGCCTTTGCTGTTAGAGGGGATTGGAGGACTCATGAGAAGAATTGTGGGAAGCTTTGGTATTGCATTTGTGGCTCTGATTTTAAGCACAAGAGATCCCTTAAAGACCATATCAAGGCCTTTGGCAATGGCCATGCTGCTTATAATAATTCTAATGCTAATAACAATCCCGATCATCGTCATCGCCATCATCATCATCGTCATCATCGTCATCACGGGTTCGATGAAGAGGAGGACCCGGCTTATTCGGAAGTCGAACAAGATCATGATTGATATTGTTCTAATGGGGTTTGGGTTGGTTTCTATGTCATTACTTCTTAGTATGTTCTTCTCTCTCTCTATATATATATATAATGGGGTTTTAGGGAACATTGTTCTTATATATATGTTCAAAAGTTCAGGGTTTCTTTTTAGCCATTTTAGCCTAAGCTTTTTTGTATATTGATTTGCCATTTTCAATCAACTATTGGTGTTTATGGCTTCAAAATCAAATCATCGATCAACTCAAAAGTTTCAAAGCAGATAGATTATGATACGAATTCAAACATTATGTAAAGTAATTTCACCGTTACGTTTAGATTTGGAAATGAAGCTTTGACATACGAAATGTTTACTGAGTATAATCTCGATCAGTTAAGTAGAGCTTGAAGCAACATCATGTTATGGTACTGTGAGACCCTACATCAGTTGAAGATGGGAACGAAGCATTCCTTAGAAAGGTGTAGAAACCTGTAACGGCCTAAGCCCACTGCTGGCAGATATTGTCATCTTTAAACTTTCCCTTTCGGGCTTCCTCTCAAGGCTTTAAAACGCGTTTGCTAGGGAGAAGTTTCTACACCTTTACAAAGGGTGTTTCGTTATCTTCCCCAACCAATATGGGATATCACAAAACCTTTCCTTAATAGACGCGTTTTAAAATCATGAAGATACCAGCGATACGTAACGGGTTAAAGCGGACAATATCTACTAGCAATGGAGTTGGACCACCTAACAGGTAGAACAAAACACACAAAAAATTACAACTTTGTTGTTGAAGACAGTGGGAAGAGTTAGCAGGTAGCTTAGGTTGTGAGCTACGAACATGTTTTATTTTTGGTTGTGTCTTTGAATTGTAGAGAGGACAGGGAAAATAGAGGTGCATGGAGGGAGAAACATAGGCGTACCCATTATACATGGAAACCATAAATGCTGTGATTAATTACACTTCCATAAAAGGCCAAAGAAAGTTGATTGATGTGCGCAAAAGAACACAACCATTGTTCAACTAACAAAACCCACCTCACCATTTCTTTTAAATTCCCCTTTTAATCATTGTTTTTCCTTTAAACATCTTCATCACCATCTCCTTCCAAAACCCTCCAATTTTAGCTCGATTCGACTCAATTCGACTCAATTCTCGTAACGATCAAGATACAAACATACCCGAGTACTCGACGTAAGAAAATGATAAGAATACATATGCATATGAGGATGATAATGGTATTAACCCCAAGGGGATTTGCAGTGGAATAGATACTCATGGCAGCTTTTGTAGACAGAGATGGGCAATAAAAGGTAGGCACAAGGGCTAACACTAAGAACATAAACTGTACATTGATACGACATTTCACTAACCCTTTGACTATTACTTTGATCTTCAAAACCCTTTTTTCTACTATGAATTATGATATGGGTAATCTCGGAATCGGGCGAGAATTATTTACGGTTCGTTCGATTATGTGTTGTTTTTTCTCCGATCTCGAGTGAATTCAAAAGCTTTAGCTGACGGGTTACGGTTTCGATCCCTTAAAAGGAAATGAGAATAGCCTTTTTGGATTTTCCTACCCTAGTTGGTAATTATTTGTAGGGTAAAAAGGAATTTGAAATTTTTTACTTTTGAGGGGAGGGGTGTATTAGAATGAAAAAAAAGAGGGTTGGAATTGAAATAGTTTAGGTTAGAGGGGGGTAAATAGTAAAAATGGTAAAAATAGTAAAAATAGAAGAAGGGCATTTAGTGGGCATTAAATAGGTTCCTACTCCTTTGGGAAAGAAGAGACCCTACCACTATTTGACCATTCCCCCCTTTCTCTCTCTTACTCTACGTGGATTTTAAGGGAAGAGAATGGGTTTGCATATTTACCCTTTCCTTTTTGGATACTCCCATCATTTATGCCCTTCATCCTCTCTCTCTTCCTTTTTTAACCCCTTATATTTTACGTATTTACGTATGTGTCCAAATTCACTGCTAGCAGATATTGTCTGCCTTAACTCGTTACGTATCGCTGTCAGTCTCACGATTTTATAATGTGTCGTTTAGGAGAGCCTTCGACACCCTAAAGAATGCTTCGTTTCCCAGTTCACCGCTAACAGATATTGTTCGCTTTAGCTCGTTACGTATCACTGTCAGCTTCATGATTTTAAAATGTGTCTATTAGGAGAGTCTTCGACACCCTAAAGAATGCTTCGTTTCCCAGTTCACCGCTAACAAATATTGTTCACTTTAGCTCGTTACGTATCGTCATCAGCCTCGTGATGTTAAAACGAGTCTATTAGAAAAGTCTTCGATACCCTAAAGAATGCTTCGTTTCTCAGTTCACCGTTAACAAATATTGTTCACTTTAACTCGTTACATATCGTTCTCAGCCTCACGATTTTAAAACATATCTGTTATGAGAGTCTTCGATACCCTAAAAAGTGCTTCGTTTCCCAGTTCACCGCTAACAAATATTGTTCACTTTAGCTCGTTACGTATCGTCATCAGCATCGTGATGTTAAAACACGTCTATTAGGAAAGTCTTCGATACCCTAAAGAATGCTTCGTTTCTCAGTTCACCGTTAACAAATATTGTTCACTTTAACTCGTTACATATCGTTCTCAGCCTCACGATTTTAAAACATATCTGTTATGAGAGTCTTCGATACCCTAAAAAGTGCTTCGTTTCCCAGTTCACCGCTAACAAATATTGTTCACTTTAGCTCGTTACGTATCGTCATCAGCCTCATGATGTTAAAACGCGTCTATTAGGAAAGTCTTCGATACCCTAAAGAATGCTTCGTTTCTCAGTTCACCGTTAACAAATATTGTTCACTTTAGCTCGTTACATATCGTTGTCAGCCTCACGATTTTAAAACATATCTATTATGAGAGTCTTCGATACCCTAAAAAATGCTTCGTTTCCCAGTTCACCGCTAACAAATATTGTTCACTTTAGCTCGTTACGTATCGTCGTCATCCTCATGATTTTAAAACAAGTCTATTAGGAGATGCTTCGACGTCCTAAAAAATGATTCGTTCTCCTCTCCAATCGAGGTGAGACCTCCAAAACGAACTATTTCTTGCATTGCAAAATCCCCATTATACCCTCTCAACCAAACACATGCCTGCTTCTTCCATACTTCTACCCTCCACCTAAACTCTTAGCTACACCCCCGACTTTCTAAGAAATTATTGGAAGAAGTTACCACGTTCACACCGTAACGATTGGTATGCACGGGACAAAAAATCAAATGGGTTACTCCAGATTCTTAGCTGTACATCTCATAAACCTAATCTCTAAAGATCCGTCGGAGAAAAGAATAAAACATTCTTCATAAGGGTGTAAAAATCTCTTCCTAACAGACATGTTTTAAAACCGTGAAACTGATGACGATATATAACGAGCTGAAAGAGAATAATAATATTTTGTCGGAGGGGAATCAATTTTATCTCTTTATCTTCATCTTTGTGTTCACATTCCATTACATTGAGGGGACAATTATGTGTCCCCCATCCCCCACTCTCTCCTCTCTCTCTCTACAATAAATAAAATAAATGTTCTTGTTCTTCATTCATTGTTCAATAAATGTTGAAAAATAATTGACAACCAAATATATATAATCATTAATGAAACTATCATATAGCAACAAATATTACATTATGTTCTTTGGTCATCATTTAATGAATATTTAATAATAATAACAAAATACGATATTTATTTACGATGTCGTTTAAAGATGAACTAAAATGAAAATTATTAGGCAGTTCACGCTCGAGTAGAGGTGGAACAGATAAATGAACCGAGATATTTACGGTTTATACCAACATGGGCATTTTTTTTTTCTTCAAATGAATCGATTATAAGAACCCTAAAATTAAACATACTTCGAGCCGTAAACATTCCTATGTTAATCGATGTAGTTTTAAACCAAATTTGAATCTCTCTCTTATCTATTTTGGATGTAACGAACCATACCCAGAATGCCAATCAGGATTTGGAATCCGAATTCAGTATCTGATGACCTCGATATTCCCCCTTGCATCTCCTACGACATGGTCACATTATGTACCCCTTGTTTCTAAGAGTGAAAACTATCTCCACAGACCAACACGAGTCATTCCAACATGTTTTGTCCTCACTCACATACATCCCACAGACCAACACGAGTCATTCCAACATGTTTTGTCCTCACTCACATACATCCCACAGACCAACACGAGTCATTCCAACATGTTTTGTCCTCACTCACATACATCCCACAGACCAACACGAGTCATTCCAACATGTTTTGTCCTCACTCACATACATCCCACAGACCAACACGAGTCATTCCAACATGTTTTGTCCTCACTCACATACATCCCACAGACCAACACGAGTCATTCCAACATGTTTTGTCCTCACTCACATACATCCCACAGACCAACACGAGTCATTCCAACATGTTTTGTCCTCACTCACATGCATCCCAGAAAATTTTCTAACAGGTCACCCAACTTAAATTACTCTAAGTAAAGCACGTTAAACCATGAAGTTACTATAATTGAGCCACTGAAAAACGGTGCACGTTGTTGATATAGCTAGTAACTTTCAATTCTTTTAAGTCTTTCTTAACTATATTATCCTCAGGATCCCTCTCATTCGAATATAGTCTCGATTTATTCATCACTCAGGTGTCACATAACAACTCAAACACACAGCTAGCAAATATTGTCAACTTTGGACCGTTACATATCATCGTCAGCCTCACGATTTTTTGAAGTGGGTTTTGACAGTCTTCGACAAGTCATGTCATAAATAAAGATCATAAAGAGATATTGATCGAGATCGAGCGAAAAAGATTAATTTTGACGTTTATGCTATCAAATCAAACCGTGAATAATCCATATTCCTTAAAAGAATGGTTAATTGCGAAGAGAAGATCTTAAAATTATAGCAAAACCAAGGAAGCATTAGTTAATAATCATGATTAGTTAGTTTAATTAATTAATTAATTTCAAATCAAATCCAAAGTTGTTGAAAAAAGCAAGTGTTCGTAGAAACATGGATGTCCCACCATCAACGCAATATCTTCTTCCCATGTAAATTACACACATCCATGCATCTTTATTGGATTTCTCTATTAAAAATCTGTAAAGAACGTTCGGTTCCTTTCTCCAATTAACGTGGAATCTCACAATTCACTCAGCGTCCTCACTAGCACACCACCTACCGCTAGCAGATATTGTTCAACTTCATGAGTTTTAGAACATGTTTACTAGAGAGAGATTTCCACACCCTTGTAAGAAATGTTCTGTTTTCGTGTCCGACATTATTATATTTTTTTTATTTTTAAGCCTTTGAAAATGGAATAAACGGAATAAATGTCATAATCAAACCTTCATCAACAAGCCAACCAAACATGCAACATGAGTACATCACATTTATGAAATATGTGCGCTCTCCAAATGACGTGAAAATTCAAATTTACCCTTTACAGAACGGAGAACGACATTACTTGTCTCGACATTTTTCTGGGTTCAGTGGCAATTTAACATTTGGTATCAGATTTAAATAATCTCGTTTCTTCCCCGGTAAATATTGGTACTCAGCTCTCTCTTACGTTATTAGTGTTGGGATTTTTGGTACCGAGACCGAGACGAATGACTTCAAATTCACGTTTTGTGCAATTAAATAACTTAAATATTCGAGATTGAAACAGAACCCATATGAAAATTCGAACGAGAATCGAGAATGACTATAGATGTATCGAGCATTGACTTTGTGAAAACTATTCTTTCCAATTTGCTCAACAAGGACATGTGCTCTGTCTCCCTTTATTCCCTATAGACCATACTCCTCTCTGCCAAATCTTCTGGTTAACCTAAAAATTAGGTCAAGGAAAATAGGCCTATGCTTTGGAAATAAGCTGATGTAACCACGAAATCATGTCGACGTGCATATAACTTAGCGATATTAATATGCATTTGGTTTCTAAAGGTCGGAAATTTAAATTTCTGTTCTTACACATTAGTCGTACTAAAATACATATATATACAGAACTAAAATTACGCATATGCCCTTGTACCCTTTTAGTTGGTTCGGGAAAGCAAAGATATTAAGGTTTATGTCTCGAGTAGACAATATCGTACCATCGTAAAAGTTCGTTGTTCGTTGTTCTTATCAACAAATTTTTAGGTTGAGAGTTCAAATCTCGAGACGTTTTGATTGAGAATAAAGTGGAGATGAAGACATATTTGGTCTTTTTGTGTTACTTTCTGCAAACTTTAGATGGTGGGAGCAAGGTGGTATGTTTTCAATTGATCTCTTTCTTTATATGTTGGCCATCATGTATCTCATTTACACTTTAAACCACGCTCCCTTACCATGGTCCATTTTTGCCTTAACGTTGCCCTAAATTGACGACGTTCGAGACGGTTTCAGTAGATTTCAGATATAAAGTTTTGTACGTTTTTGTCTAAAGTGATCGATAGACCTAATAGATTGGCTATAACATCATACTGTTGTAGAAATACGGAGATTGAATATCCTGACCCGAGCCTGTATCTTTTGAACTTTTAGTTGTGTTCTCTCACTTTGCTTTAATTTGTGCGGACTTTATTTCAATCTTTTTTTTCCCAATACCTTTTGTGTCGGAAATTTGCTTTCGTAAATGAAGGAAAGATGAGCTAGCATAGAGTTGCTTTTAGCTCATATATGGGTCTTTTCTTGTTAGGATCTGAATAATGTGTTGAGCGGTAGATTTGAATATCTCGTCTTTTAATTATGATAATGAAACACAAGTTTTAGAAATTCTTCAAACACGAGCTTTAGAAACTCTAGGGTTTCTAATTCGAGAGAACCAACCCAATGAGGTTCAAAATTTAAGGGTTTCTAATTACGATCCATCGCCCCCAAACAACCCTAATTCAAAATTTGGAATTGTTATTATGTAGACTAATTTGGTATTTATATAGAAATCGTCGTATGATGTGGCTAATAATTTATTTTAATTTCGTAAACAATAGTTAATATAAGGGCAGTGTAACGATCCAGACCCACTGCTAGCAGATATTGTCCTTTTTAAATTTTTCCTTTCGAGCTTCCACTCAAGGCTTTAAAACGCATCTGCTAGGGAAAAGTTTATACACTCTCTCCCCAACCAATGTGGGACATCACAGACAAGAACTTGAAATATAAGAGCGAGATAGAAATTTTTGGACAAGATAGATTGTCCTCTTTGGACTTTTCATCAAGGCTTTAAAACACGTTGGTTGGGGAGATGTTTTCACACCCTTCCAAGAAATGCTTCATTCCCTTCTCCAATCGACGTGAGATTTCAAAATTCATACCTCTTGGGGGTCCAACATCCTTGTTGGCACACTATCCAGTGTCTGCCTTTGATACCATTTGTAACCGCCCAAATCCACTACCAGTAGATATGGTCCTTTTTGGGCTTTCCTTTCAGGCTTCCCTTCAAGGTTTCAAAACGCGTATGCTAGGGGATGTTTCCACACCCTTCCAAGGAATGTTTCGTTCCCTTCTCCAATCAATGTGGGATTTCATTATCCACCCCTCTTCGGAGTCCAGCATCCCTGTTGGCACACCGTCCAGTGTCTGCCTTTGATACCATTTATAATAGCCCAAACTCACCTCTAGTAAATATTGTTCTTTTTCGGCTTTCCTTTCAGGCTCCCCTCAAGGTTTCAAAACGCGTATGCTAGGGAGATGTTTCCACACCCTTGCAAAAAATATTTCGTTCCCCTCCCCAACCGAGGTAGGATATCACAAACCCGAAACCCTAATAATTAAAAACTCGGACCCAAAACAAAACACAACATTGTGGCTCATAAATGGGAAGTTGGGCCATTGAGGGAAAATGGTAGCATAGTTTGTGCAAATAAAGATGAGTATGAATGAAGCAATGAAGCATGTGTTTCACCTAAACCCTTTGAAGTTATGTTTCATCATTTTATGCTTCATTCATTTCACCCCACATGCTTTGCTTCTCCAAATCTACGTACCCTTCCTCTCACCAATCTATTATTCTCTTCGAACTCCGAAATATTTCAATGGCTACGATTTATCGTTCATAAGTTCGAAGGTTTAGATTTACGACAAACCCGTGTAATTTTAGGGTTAGTTTATGCATTATTTTATAAATTGCATGTTTTTCAAAGTTTCTTTTGAAGGGGTATCTCGAGCATGAAACGGCTTTGACCTGTACATGTATGGAAGGTCGAGTCGTTACAGTAATGACATGAATAACGTTCTGAAAGCATAGATACCAAATTAAGGAATCAAACGAGAAAATTTAGGTCAAAATGAACATTTCATGTTAACGACACTAAAAGAAAACAAAAATCCCTAAGTGAAAGGTGCTCAGTAGTGTTCGTATAAAGTTATATATTTGTTAGGTGACGTTTTTGTTTATGATTTTATTTTACACTTTTGGTTTATTAATTCTTATTTCTTAAAAAAAAAGAAAATTGTATTTAAGAATTATTTTCATCTCATAAAAATTTTAAGAAACGAGAAATTATGAAAACATTATCAAATAAATGTCCGTGCTCTCAATTATTAAACTTTGAATGCTTTTAAATCAGGAGAATTGAAGTTTCTACACCTGAAATTGCCATGGAAGATCTTCGGTTTGTACTCTCAGATCAAGCATTTATTCCTCTCTTATGTTTCTTACTACACTTTCTCCCGCCAAATTTCACTTTCACCATCGCCCAACTTGAAAACTCTGTTCCAATGGCGAATTGAAGGAAGCATTGCTGCAAATGGCCAAAGGGCTATTAGAGAAGGCCAAAGAGTTCATGCCCATATGATTCGAATTGGTAAGTTGTACGATAACTGCGATTGTTTAAGTGATGCACGGAAAGTGTTTGATGAAATGCCCCAGAGGAATTGGGTTTCTGGGACGGTGATGATTTCGGCTTATTCGTTGTTTTGCCTTCGAAGCCTTGAATCTGTTTGTGGAAATGTTAAGATCAGGTAACTTTTTTCTTCTTCTTCTTCTATTTGTGTCATGGGTTTGTGAGATGGATATCTGAGATAGCAGAGAAGATTGTTGTTGCTGAAAAACATTAGAAGTGTTGTTTGGATCAATATTAGAAGTATTATTAAGATCATGCTAGTGACATGTTAGTTTTTGTATTAGAAAGAGAGAGCGAGTGCCAATTGTCTCACGAGATTAGTCGAGACCCATACGAGCTTGTCTAGACATGTAAAAAGAAAATAAAAATTCTAGATGACAATAAATTTCACTCGTCGCATGGATTGTTCATAGATATTAGTCCTTCATTAGAAAATAAAATGAAAATCATTAGACCACCGTGGGTTGACTTAGTGGTCAATAAGGGTCGATGTAAATAACAAAGGGCGTAGATGGAATGACTTCAAGCTATAGTGACCACCCATCTAGGATATAGTATCTACGAGTTTTCTTGGCGATCAAATGCAGTAGGGTCAGACGATTGTCCCTCGACGCTGACTAGTCTAGTGACGAATGTTTGATTACTTGTGAATACAAAATCCTTGCCAAGGTTCTAGTAGATAAATTATGAAAAGTCCTCTCGAGGATGATCTCTGCGTCTCGAGGTGTGTTTATCGTCGATAGATAGATACTGGATCACACTCTTATAGCTGACAGCATCACATATTTGTCTGTCTTATCTGGTTGCAGCCATGGGCAGTTGGATTGGGGACTTGAATATTTTATAACATGCAAAAGGAAAGAATGGAATTGAACAGATATTGAACGTTATGGTTGTGTTGTTGATTGAATTGGGCATAATAGTGGGTCTGAAGCTTCTAGAGATAGAGCCTGAAAATGCAGGGTAACTATACGATTCTTTCAAATTGATATGCGTCTGCAGAAAAATGGGTAGAGCTTGATCAAATTGCCCATGCTTTCCATGCAAGTGATCACACTCATCCAAGAAGGGTGGAGGTGGCAAAGAAGGTAAAGGAATTATCCATTAAATTCAAGGAAGACGGTTACGTTCCTTGTTTGAGCTGTGTTTTGTATGATGTGCACGAGGAACGGAGAGAGAAGGTGCTTCTAGGCCATAGTGAAAAGCTAGCTTTGGCGTTTGGGTTGATTGCTGCTCCTGAAGGAGCAACAATTCATCTCATAAAAAGCCTCAGAGTTTGCGTCGATTGTAATAAGCTCACCGCTAGTAGATATTGTCCTTGATGAGTTTGCACTTCTGGACTTCCCCTCAAGGTTTTAAAACGCGTCTGCTAGGGAGAGGTTTTCACACCCTTATAAAGAATTCTTCATTCTCCTCCCCAACCGATGTAGGATCTCACAATCCATACCCCTTTGGGCCCCAGTGTCCTCGCTAACATTCGTTCCCTTCTCTGATCGATGTGGGGCCCTCCAATCCACCCCCTACGGGGCTCAGCGTCTTTCCTGGCACACTGCCTGGTGTCCACCCTCCTTCAGGGATCTGCCTCCTCACTGATACATCACCCAATGTCTGGCTCTGATTCTATTTGTCTAGCCCAAGCCCACCACTAGTAGATATTGTTCTCTCTAGGCTTTTCCTTCCGGGCTTTTTCTCAATATTTTAAAACACTTTTATCAAGGAGAGGTTTCCACGCCCTTATAAAGAATTGTCCGTTCTTCTCTCCAACCGATGTGGGATCTCACAGTTTAAAGTTAGTAATCCTATGGGACAAAAGCCGGTTTCATAATATAGTTGGGGGAGTATGCTCTTGTGGAGATTACTGGTAAGCTTGAGTTCTCTTATCCTCTGCTACCATTAGTCTAAAAGTTTTTGATACATGAACTGAAGTAGCATGTGACTCAAAGAAGGTTAAGAACAGTTCTCTGAAATATTGATATGAAAACTGAAAATCTTTGTACTGCCAGATTCTTCTGATCCTATTGAGTTTGGCATCAGAGCAGCTGCTGCAATATTAAGAACATTAGCATTTCTTGTCGGCTTGGAGTCGAAACCAGTCATGGCATCTGCTGCTGCCTGCTGGTGGTGGTGAAATAATCATCCAGTAGCTTGAGGAAATGGACAATACTGCTGATCGGAACTTCAGACCTTTTAGGTATGTTACATAAATCTAGATCAAAAGTTAGTTAATTTAGTTCAATTTTGTCCCTATAGTTTGGTTGAATGTCTGTGAGCGTTTTTTAAATGTTTAGTTTCAGTGTCCTCGATGACTAATGTTCTTAATGTTGTGAATGAGTTAATTTTGAGATTCTAATTATGATATTTAGACTAAAATTTTGTTGTCGATTTTTTTCTAATTGTTTAAGATATACCACTATTAATATTTGAATTTTTAAAAATTATTTTAGTGTTTATAAAATATATTCATTTATAAATATATATATATATATATATTTGTTTGTTAATATAGATTATATTGAAAAATGAAAATTTTTTAAATAACTATTTTGAACCACAAAAATAATAAATGAGAAATTTTTGGGGTGTGGTTAAATCGAAACGAACGGTTTAGATCAAATATAGAGTTTGTTGACGCTACGCCCGCATGTAGAAGATCATTGCGCGGGAAAGAAGCGAACCCCAAGGCCGTCATGGCGGGAAAAAGAAAGGGATAAAATCTAGCAAATGAGAGTCTTTTTGGTGACTGAGAATCACGAAATCGATCGAACAAGCAACTATCATCTTCTTCATTGAATCGTGTATCTCTTCTTAGGCTCTGTGATTCTTATCTTCTCTTGAGCTTCTACTCCAATTGCTATGGCGAAGAAGAAGAAATCTAGGGTTCCGATGGAAGAAGACGAGGAAGAGCAAGTTGAGACTCCGAGCCAATCTTCCACCAATCAGAACAGTCTCTACGAGGTACGTTGTGAGTTCATAGGTGTTCTGGAATTTTTCTGCTGTCGACTGACCGTTTCGTCTCGAGATTCTTTTTGCCCTAAATATGGAATGGGCTTTCGTTCTTCCTTCGTTATTTACGGTTTGAGTTTTCGTACAGTCGTTGGACGTTATCGTCTTGCGATTTATAGCTCTTATTTGTGCTGTTGCTGTTTAATCTTTAATTTTAAAAGGAGAAGATGGTTGTTCGTGCTCAAATTTCTAACCTTTCTTTGGAGGCGGTGGGAATTGGTTAGTTTTGAGACAAGAACCGAGTTAATCTTGTCACTTAATGGCGTTCAAATGAAAAAGAAGTTAGAGGTTCTCTAGAGAAAGACGTGGAGGAAAAAAACCTTTAATCACCCATTCATTGTCTAAGAAATAGGACTAATGTTCGAGGCTATGATGAACATGTGAGTGAGAGACCCTGGTTCTGTGAGAGTGAAGAGTTCAGTTGCCCAGATCAATGAAACTGGAGAGAATCCTACTTTTCGTTCACCCATAATGTGCTGATATATATATATATATATATATATATGGATTGATGAGTTGCAATCATTTTATTATTCTGAATGCTGCATCACTACAATGTAGTTGCCAGTTCTGTCCTTCACTTCCTAATTTTGGCTTATGATAATACATGAAGGTTCTTGGAGTGGAGAGGACAGCTTCTCAGCAGGAAATAAAGAAGGCATACTATAAGTTGGCACTTCGCCTGCACCCTGATAAAAATCCTGGAGATGAGGTGAATGCTGATTCATCTGCAAATTCTAGTTCCGTTTAACTTAATTTAATCTAATGTTCATTAAGCATATTTTCTTTTCTCTATTAGAAGTTATCAGTAGTTCTTTATCTATTACTTTTCTTCATTAGGAAGCCAAAGAGAAATTTCAGCAGTTGCAGAAGGTCATGTCGATTCTTGGGGATGAGGAGAAGCGTGCAGTTTATGATCAAACTGGCTGTATTGATGATGCCGTAAGTACAAACTTAACTTATAACACAGTTGTAGTTTAGTGATAGAGGCTAAGGATTTGAATGGTACATCGATGCATAAGTTTGCCATGTGCATGCATCATTTTGGTCCATTTACAAGGCACTTCAAAGCACACAATTAAGCATTCGTCTAATATATTTGTGCTCCATTACTGTCAGTGTAAAAGAATTGCATCATCCTTGACTACATTGTGAAAAGAAGTGAATAGCTTTATTTGAAAGTGAAGATCTAATACGTCTTTGTGGGTTTCTTTCACATCACAGGATCTTGCAGGCGAAGTTGTTCAGAATCTTCATGAGTTTTTCAGAACCATGTACAAAAAGGTTTCACCATACAGAAATGTCAATGCTTTCATAATCTCATTGAAACTAGTTTGTCTATAATGATATATGGTTAACTGTAGGTCACTGAAGCTGACATAGAAGAATTTGAAGCAAATTACAGAGGGTCTGAGTCAGAGAAGAAAGATTTGATTGATTTGTTCAAGAAATTCAAGGGTAATATGAACAGGTAATGAGAGTGTCCCAACTATCCTATTCTTGTGTACAAATACCAAGTTGCTTTTTAAAGCTTCTTTTTCCCAGGCTGTTCTGCTCAATGCTTTGTTCAGATCCCAAGCTTGATTCACACCGGTTCAAGGATATTTTAGACGAGGAAATTACTGCTGGTGAGCTTTCATCTTGGTTTTGTATTGGTAGCTAGCATGGCAAGGAATTACCTATCTCTGGTTTTTGTCCTGATGATACTCGTATAATTGCAATTGTCTTCTAATTGAGTATTAAGTTTTATGTTGAAGTGAATGTTTGGTTACGTAGTTGATTATGTTGCATAAACTTATCGTATATTTGTGCTCTAAGATCGCTACTTCTGATACATTTCATGGCAGCTACCTTTGATGTGATCGATGCTAATCTTTATCTTTTCTTAACTTTTGTTAGGAGAACTAAAAGCAACGAAATCCTACCAGAAATGGGCAAGGAAAATATCTGAAACAAAGCCACCAACCAGTCCTTTGAGGAAGAGGGTGAAGTGAGTTTTCACTGCATGTTTATTGCTTTGATGATGTTACTTAAAGTTTTATATCAGCCAAATCTCGTTTTGTATCAAAGCTTACCTTGTGCTTGGATTTGTGTACAGATCTCATAGAGAATCAGAAACAGATCTCTATGCAGTAATATCTCAGAGACGGAGTGAGAGGAAAGAACGATTTGATTCCATGTTCTCATCTTTGGTATCTAAATATGGTGGGGGAGGGGGAGGTGATGCCTCAGAACCAACTGAGGAAGAATTTGAGGCTGCCCAGAAGAAGTTAGAGAGCCGAAAATCCTCCAAAAAATCCAAGAGGAATTAATAATTCCATCTTTG
Source organism: Cucurbita pepo subsp. pepo (assembly GCF_002806865.2). Lineage (NCBI taxonomy): Eukaryota > Viridiplantae > Streptophyta > Magnoliopsida > Cucurbitales > Cucurbitaceae > Cucurbita > Cucurbita pepo. The sequence continues at coordinate 2,101,031 of NC_036640.1, read as the reverse complement.
ATTTAAGTCCCCGCTCGATCGATTGTTTGATTCTGTCCTACTGAATGACTGCAGAAATGTGATGGCTATGGTTTTCCAGGATGAAGTTATTTATTTTGTTCTTAATGAATGTTCAATGTTTCAGCCTATCCAAGATTAATGTTTGGTTGGATTCAATATTATCATTATTTTCAAAATTAGGGGGGGGGGAAAATACGTATGTTTGTTGTTCTTTCAACAATATAATGATTTAGTTTTGGATTTTTTATTGTAGCTATTATAAAGCTACCATGGCTGGAATTTGGAGTTACACACTATGGCACTTGATTTGGATATCATAGATTTCTTTGTGTTTTGCATATGAACATCTCAAAGGAAAATGAAAAATGAGCACAAAGAGAGGCTCAAAAGGGCAGTGGAAGAACAAAGTTTGGATAAATAAGTGGAGTAAGGGAATGGGTCAAGTAGCAATCACTTTAACAATTGCAATCACAATCAATACAATTTTAATCTGGCAATCTCAGTATTAGCTTGAAACCAGCCTCCCAATTAGTATACACATAAAAATTTAGATATTAAGAACTGGAGATACCAAATCACATTCCTCTCGGTTGTTGATAGCAATCTGGTGTCGATGCTCAGCTCTCGACTCTCGACTCTCGACTCTCGACTCTGATGATAATTAAAGAGAACCTTGGAGAAGAACTACTTGAATGTGGAGGCAGATTCTCTACTTCTCTACTTCTCTGCTAACTCTGCTAACTCTGCTATTACTATTATTACTATTATTACTATCATATATATATATAGATAATATATATATATGGCTATATACACTACTAGTAGCTACATGTAAAATAATATAATGTTTCCTTCACAGCTCCATCTTCAATTGATTTGAGTGCAGAGATGCTGTTTCATCACAGTGATATCAACTTAGTTTCAATTCAGTTCTCATATTTCCAGTATTGCTATTTTCTAAGACCTCTTTATTACCTGAATTCGCTGAAGAGTCGTAACTTAAAAGAGAGTTTTCGGGGGTGCTGAAATTATGATGATTATGTTCATCCATCGCCCACGCTCGCTGGTTAACTGCAGCGTCGAAATGCCATTGTTGTTGATATTGTTGTCTGGTTCCATTTACTGGGATTTCTGGCCACATCAACGGCGCAACCATGCTCGGAAAGTTGCTTTCCAGTATCGGTTCGTTCTGAATTTCAGTACACAATAACATAACATGACACACATTAAAGAACAAAATGTAAAGTTCCTCCCAAGCTCCTCACACTCAAACAGAAAAGCTGATAAAAGCTGATAAAGAAAAATGAAGCAGAAACACTGATACGTACTTCTGCAGCCAATATGCTATCAATGTTGAAATCAACTCTGGGGTTAACTGCTGCAAGCCTCATTGACAAGAACTGAAACATGGCAAGGTCAACAGAATTGGTTCAATAACTACTGAAAATGATGCATTTGGAGCTCTTGACCAGTTTCATATCATAGAAAGCTTAAGCAATTTAGTCTCAAATCTAAATTTTTTTTTTTTTTTTTTGAAGTATTTAGATTCTGACCTCCACTTGACGCTGCAGTGATTGAACATGGTTGATGATTTCATCCAACACTAAGGCTGTACCTGAGATCTACACAGAGAGGGAGGAAGGGTGGATGTAAAATCTTAATTTAGAACACGAAAAAAGGTACTGTTTTGGATATGTTGACATTTTATGATAGGCACAATCAAAAAAGCATTAATGTCTATTATCATAGGCATCCAATAATTTGATTTGACAGCCACGCTTTAGCCAGACTAACTTGAGCTGTTTCAGCACTTAATAAAGTGAAACCTCTTGGCATGATAATATCCACAAAACTAAAAGGGCCCAACATGAACTGAACAAAATTAACAAAAAAACTTCACCAAAACCAATAAAAACAGACAGGTGTGACGCCCAAACATTATTATGAAATTAAATCTAATCATACAATCTCAATCATTCATGGAAAGATATCCTGAAGCATTTATAAAGAAAATAAATAAGAAAACGGTTAGATCCCACATCAATTAGAGAGGAGAACGAAGTATTGTTTATAAAAGTGTGGAAACCTCTTTTTACTGGCAATGGGCTAGGGTTGTTTCAAATGGAATCAAAGCCAAACACCGGATAATGTGTCAGCGAGGAGGCTAAGCCCCGAAGGGGGTGGACACAAGACGGTGTGCTAGCAAGGACATTGGGCCCAAATGGGGCGGATTGAAGGGGTTCCACGTCGATTGAAGAAGGGAACAAGTGTCAGCAAGAACGCTGGGCCCCGAAGGGAGGTGGATTGGAAGGGTCCCACGTCGATTGGGGAAGAGAATGAAACATTATTTATAAGAGTGTGGAAATCTCTCCTTAACAGACACGTTTTAAAAATCTCGAGGGAAAGCCCAAAGGAGGACTTAACTATTACAAAAACTTCAAACTTTACATTCAGAACCACGGGGCCACTAACCTTATCCTAGAAATTATCAAGTAAACCAATAATCTTCATCTCTCTCTACTTCTGAATCTTCGGAAGATACTGATCATGGTTTAATCACACGGAAATGAACCAGAGAGGGAAGGCCAGTCTCAATCCCTTTAATACAAAATGCGTTGCACAAAACGCGCTCGATTTTCGACCCGATCTTCAAAAGGTAAAGGGATGGATATTTCTCTAAAGGCTCTCATGTTTTTCACATCCCTGAGAAGTTAGGTGAGGGGAAGTTTGGTATATATGCATATACTCTGATAGAAGTTGCTCTTCTGTCATCCTATATTCGTCACCCAATTTATGATGGATGCCAAACTCAAAACAGATGGACAGTACCATGGCCCCTCCAAAGAGAATCAACAATCCCAACAAGCATATGGGGCCCTTCTTCTGATTCGACATGCCCACTATAGATGTCCCCCAGCTGCTTCAACCCAACTCCAGCTAGCATTCATTCCCTTGGAACTAAATTGAAAATTGCTGAAGTTTCAAGCAATCTCTAGGGATGTAAAAAATGAATCAAGAACTGATAGAGTGGAACAGAGAGCTAATTTGAGCTGTTCTAGGCCAAAATAAACAGATAACATCTAAACTTCATCTTCCCATTTCATGATTTGAGCTGTTCTTCCTTTTTTCTCTCTCATTTTAGAATTTGGGTTCTTGTTAGATGCAAAATTAAGGCAAGAAAGAGAGAAAAAATCTGGAATGAAGATAAAGAAAAAGCTCCACAGTGCACTTCCCTTGGCTCAAAAGCAACCACTTTATTGCAGAAAAGGTGACAATGACAATGACAAACCCCGTTATTAAAGCTCATAATCCAAAACCATAATTCCACTTTTTGGCAGACAATTAGACAGAAATAATAATAAAACTCCACAAATCTCAATCAAAGAGAATTTAATTATGATAATGACTGCATAACTACGAAGACTAACTGACCTTATTGCATCCAGGGACCAGTTCTTGAAGAAGCTTCATCCGAGCATTGATTTTCTCTCTCCTCGCCTTTGGAAACCAAGAAGAACAAAATGATGTGTTAATTTTGCAGAATTAATGGATAATTACACCTTAAGTACAGATTAATTAACAAGGTTACTCGCTCTGCTAGGCTATGGCTGTCCGTCGCTTGACCACGGGGAGCTCGGACATGGATGTAAGGAAGCTTTTCAGCCGCCTCGCTGCTTTCGTTCTTGCTCTTCTTCGTTGACCCTTTTCCCTAAATTGATTGATTGAAATTCAGACATCGAAATTGCTGAGGAATCATAGAAATCCAAACCCTAAGTTTTTCGTCTTTGTTCGTTTGATTATTGGTTACCTTTTTCTCGCGCTCCTTCCTCTTCGTCGATCTCTGGTTCGTGTTCTCCACCGCCGGATCGGAGATTAATGTCTGCAACGGATTAGGGTTCGAATCGGTTTCAGTGGTGGGCTCGTTCTTCACCTTCTCCAAATTCAACGCCACTTTACTTGTCGTATCCGGCGAATGCTCTTCGGCTAAGACAGAGAATTTGGCAGCGCGTTCAATTAGAGCCGAGTTCGTCGGGAACGTCAAATTGCAATTGAAGGCACTGAAGTAGGGTTTCGGAACGGAATCATCCGTCACAACCGCCGCCGTCGCACCACCGGCGGAATCCGGTGAGTGGAGAAGCTCTAAAGCCTGCGTCGCCGGAAGTTCCAGAAGTGCCGTAAAGGAACTAGCATTTTCCGCCGGAATTGTCATCAACCCCTGAATTTCTTCGCAGAATTGAAGCGACTCAAGTCCAGAATCATCCGATTGACGCCCGATTGGACTGGATCCACCAACAGTCCCCACTCTAATCTCCATTCACAGCAACAAAACCTCGAAAAATCCACCAAATCACTTCCAAAATTCAACAACAACAACAACAAATCAATCTATCAATCAGAGCGGAAATGGAGGTGAATCAAAACGAAACAGAATCTGGGTATGAATCGTTTAAATCTTAGGCGTATTTAGGAGAAGAAAAAGGGGGAAATTAGAGATGGAGCTTCAATGGCAGCCAATCAAGTTTGTTCTTCCTCTTAATCAATCAATCGATCTTCCCAAGAGATTACTCCTCGAGCCCATTTGAAGTATAGCGAAAGCAACGTTGCTTGGTGGTACCGATGAACAAGGACTGCACAATTATACGCAAACCCGAGAATTCTTTATAAAGNAAAAAAAAAAAAAAAAAAAAAAAAAAAAAAAAAAAAAAAAAAAAGGCTTCTACGCTTCTTACTCTCAACAGTTCTTCTCTGATGATGGTGACTTTCTCATGGACCACCAACACAATTTTTTGTCCCCTTTTTTTGCTTTTCTACTTCTTCATCTTCATTTCAATCAAACAAGATGATGTTTTGTTAACTTGATTTGTTTTTGTGTAGGGAGAGAACGGTAATTTAGTTCATTCCCGAGCATTGACCCGAGAAACAAACATAACGTTTTAGATGTTCTTCTGAGATGTTGATGCTCGTCGTAGTATGGTCCTCTGATTGATTATGGGTCGTTTTCTGTTTATATACGATTGGTGATGTTCAATCCCGTTTTTAGGGTTTCTGTTGCATCGGCTCTATCAAATCCATTTGTGTTATTATATCGATGAAGAGAATAGAATCGAAAGATGGGTCTTTCCCGTTACTTGAAATTAATTGACATGTTTGAACTTTGATTGATGAAAAAAGAATAAAAAGACGGGTTAGTGTTCGTCTATTTGTGTTATAATCTCTGTCAATTGTTACGAGTACTTATGTCGTTAGACCATAGTAAAAGTTTATATATAGTTCAATAATTACAGAAGTGAAGAACAATTGCTCGATGGGCGAATCTGACTATCAACTTGTCGGGACGGTATTTTGTGTTTTTATTTAAATAATATGATTTTGGTTATGTAAAAGCTTAATATATCATTTTAAGTCTCGAAATCCGTTAAAATAATTTAATATTATATAGTCCACATCTATGTATTGACTGACCCCTAAGACCATAGAATAATTGAGAAAATGAGACACCGAAATGACCTTATCTTAAAAATTAATATATTGACCCATGGTAACTTTTTTTAATCTCTATATATTTAGTTAAATTAAAAAAGTTTAATCTATGATTAGTCACCCTACTCCAAGCTTTAAGCAACGAGAAAAGAGAGATTAAGACGTGAAATTAGGGTTTTAGGGCACAAAAAACGAGGTAAAACCATACGGGTTTTTTGGGGAAACGTCTATGCACCGTCTCATTTAGGATCGCTCTGATTCAGATGTGATTTTTGATTCATTCACGTAACTCTCCTCTATTCTGGTGTCACATGCCCACCAATTTTCACCTCGGTTTGTCCTCGAACCATATTTTACTGGAAGAGGTGCTACTCTAATACAATTTGTAGCAATATCATCGAGACGTTACGTTACTAGACGATGGCTTTGCATCTCGGCCATGGTTACTTACCTGCATGACTCGTAATGTCTCCGAGTTAACCGGGTTTATAATCGGTCATTTTCGCCTTCATAAATTAGAAAAATGAAATATTTAAGATTAATAAGGAAAATGAAATAGACCACTTGAGGGAGAGAGGGAATAAACTATCCAGGCGACACGTGTAAAATATTGATTGGGAGAAGGCACGTGTGTGACAGGGGAAGAGTTGGAGTTCTGACATGTAGGCCCCACAAGTAGAAAATATCAGCCAATTGGATTTGGCAGATTTAAGTCATTATTATGAACTTTTTGTCCCCTAATTAATCAACTTTACTCTAAACGCTATCTTTTAATTGGATATGATATTTCCAGCTCACCACTTTTTTTATAAAAAAAAAAATTATAATAATAATTACTTTAAAAAAAAAAAAAAAAATTATAATAATAAATGAGTCAAAATATTTCACTTTCTTATCCAAAAATGAAAGGTATATATATATATATAAATAATTCTTAATTTTACTCCTAATAAATTAAAATTTCTCAATTATATTTTTATTAAAAAATACTAAAATTTGTTAATAAAAATTTGGTACGCTACTAATTTATATATTTATTATTTTGTCACGAGCATGTATAATTTGAATGAAATAGATTTAGTTAATCCGTAGATAATATTTTACTAATAATTTGATTGATGTCGGTGAAACAAAAATGTCATGAAATGTTGACTTTTTGCTAACAAAAATTGAAATTTTTCGAAAAAAAAAAAAAAAGTCACGGTAATGTTTCATACTTAAAGATTTAGATTTTGGATGGTCTCAGTTAGCGTGCTTAGGAGTAGATATGTTCACTGGAAAGAGACTAAGAAGCCTTTGAAAATAATAGTTATGTCAGCTTCACGGTTTTAAAATGTGTCTGTTATAGAGACGTTTTTACACCCTTATAAAAAAAATGTTTCATTCTCTCTCCAACCAATCTGTGATCTCTAACAAACTAAAGCAAACAGCAAACAATATCTGCTAGCAGCAGGTTAGGCTGTTACATGTTTGTCAACTATCCACCTGGGCAATTTTGTGCTTCTGTTTTTTTTTTTAATTAAATTCTTTTACTTTATTCCATTCCCTTTTTTTCTTTACTTTTATTTTTTAAATATTTTAAAAAATATACTAAATTTTGATTATTTCAAAATATTAAATAGCTGAATTTAAGAAGATATATAAAAAATTAATTCTATCATAGAAACTTTAAACTTAAACGTGCTTCGCTTGAAACAGTTCTAAGTTGGGTGACCAACTATAACAGTCCAATATATTGTCCGCTTTGGTCCGTTACATATCACCGTAAGCTTCACAGTTTTAAACGGGTATGATTGAGAGATGTTTTGACACCCTTATAAGAAATGTTTTGTTCCCCTCTACAATCGTTATGGAACCTCACACCAACCTCCGAATTTTTCTAGGAAATATAGAGAGAGACCGTTTAGTTATTCATCAACTGTGTTAGTTTGTGGGGATAATTTTCACTCCAAAAAATAAATAATACGATCATGTTACAAATGATACCTATAAATACGAAGGTTATCAAATTTTAAATATATATATTCCGAATTATGATGAAATGCTTACTCGATAAAAATATAAATATCTACTAATTTTTTTTAAAAAAAATTATAATTTAACCAATTATTTATGAGAAATAAAATTATTGATGGAGAATTTGAAAGGGGTATGAAATGGTAGAGTACCATCAAATGAGCTGGAGCCATGATTCCAAGTGGGTCCCACATAATAATAATAATAATAATAATAATAATAATAAAAACTCCAATCATTTTCAAAATTTAATATATTACACATCACCAACCACATTTCATTTTCTCAATTTTCCCAACCGTATATTTTTTTTTATTTTCCAATTTATTGCTTCCTTTTTATTTATTATTTTTTTTTATTTCTTTTATCTTTTCTATATAAAAAAATTTAAAAATAAATAAATGTTTTTTTAGCTTTTTCAATTATTTAAAAAACAACTATTTTTTTAATATTTAAAAGATTATTTTTATATTAGACTTTCATGTTTGTGATTTCCTTTCTAATTTTTTTGTGTGAGATTCTTGTAAATTGTCTCACTTTAAATGCTTGTAATTTTCAATAATTAAAATTTTGGATTATCGAGATTTAGGTATATCAACGGTAGCAAAAGTCTCGACGCTTTGCTAGTGAAGGAAAGTTCATGCTAAATAGCATAAAGTGATTTATAATTGAAGAAACTCAAGTTTGTTCATTAACTGTATGAACAGTTAATATTAGATAGTAATACTTAGTTTACTTTTACAAGATATTATATATTTAAAACGACCAATTAAATATATGCCCCCAACAACATTTTAAAATTTTGGAAAACATTTTTGACTTTATAATAAAAAAAAATCATGAAATTTATTTAGAATTCAGCTGTAAATAATTTAAATGATACAACTTCATATTAAATTTTATTGGGAATAAAAAGAAATAATAATAATAATAATATGGTGTTGAATTTGGTTGGGTGTGTGTGAGGATAGGGAAGCAGCAGCCAAACAGATACAATGTCTTTTTTTTTTTTCTAAAATAAATAAATAATGAAACGTTGTCGTTTTAAAATAATAAAAAGAAAAAGAATTAGAGGCTGATGGGCCCGGGGGAGGCGACAAGTGGAGTGACGTGGTGGGCCGGGAAGTGGGCCGGGAAGTGGGCCGAGTGTTGGGAGGACCAGTTGCGAAGGGCCTATAGCTGAAGACGTAAACGTAGATTAGACTAAACTAGGGGTGGGCCCACGCTGAATTATTATTATTATTATTTATTTTCAGAAATTTTATATTTCACAAATGTCCATAATACCTTTAACTTGGCTTAACTTTATTTGCTATTAACGAGGAAACTTACCAATTTACCCTCCAACTCAGCTTCTCACTCACGCGATTAGGGTCAACTACTCGTCAATATTCATCATTAGACAAGACAAACTCGACCTACAAGTCTATCTGCAGCTCTAGGATATAGTCGGGGCTCGTGCGATTGACTAGGTTTAGCGTTAGCCCAAGCCTAATGATCCTATAACGCTAAGTTGAACTCATTCGATCAAATTTTGGATTTATTTTAAAGAATAAAAAAAGATGTAATTGATTGAATTAGAACACTAAAGCTTTGATCTACCTGCTGGTCCTTGATTTGCAGGAATTTGCAAAGCATCGTAATGGCCAAAACCATGGTAGAGAACCCTGATTGGATTATCCTTCCCATATTCATCGCCATATTCAGCAATGGATATCAACCCACCAGCATCTTTATCGTACATGTACACTATGATAGGTGCCCTGCACCAGCAACCACACCCTCTTCATCATGAACCATTCACTCATATATGCACTACTACACACACACACACACACACACAGTGAGAGCAAGAGCTTACTGAAGAACATGTGAAGCCATGAACAACTCCGGCTCGCCTCCCCAGACGTGCGGTTTTTGCATATTTGACACGTAAGTATCGAAATTGCCTTCCACAAACCTGTTGACAACACAAGCAACTGTTCATGTTTTATCCTACAAAAGTAATGCCATTGATATGAAACTCCAGTCGAGCGAGAGAGAGAGAGAGAGAGATTGATTCACCATTCTGTTTCCTCCCGCCTCTTGATAAACTCATCTGCAACCTGAAAGATGGGTGATCCATGATTTTAAGTAAAAATGAATCTTAATAGCTACAGTAGAATGTGCGTAACGTACTTTAGTCCGCAACTCGTCTGCCAATTCTCTCTGAAGACTCTCAGTCGGAGCTGACTTCCCGGATCGTAAGCAAGCGCCATGAGCAACCGAGCGGAACAAACATCGTCCATCTCCAGGAATTCCTGTCCAGAACAAACAGGTTTCTTAATCTATGCTACTTTGCTAACACGATTTAACGTAAAACAAGAAAATGGAAGACTTCGAAGCTCACCGATGACAGAATAGTCGATGTAAACCTTCTTTCCATGAGAGAATTTGACATGAGATGAATCATAGTTTTCTTCATTACCCTTTTTGTCACAGGCTGCTTCAGCATGGACTGGTTCAGAAGCGGAACAACAAACCACCCATCCAAAAACTAAGCCAGCAGAAGCAGAAGCACATCTTTCTGGCCATCGCATGTTATACTTGATTTTGCTACACATCCCATCACTGGGGACTGATATCTTTGCATTCATACCTTTGCAAGCCAGTGAAATTTCAAGTCCTCTTCCACGCGATCCTCCGTCGGTGATCAAATCCTTAACCGTTAAAGCCTCAAAGTCATTTAGCCGTCTCGAGAAGCAGTAACTGAGACAGCCTCCCTGAATTCTTTGGCAAATGTTTGGTGAACAAGATGATATGATCGTGACAGATTGATCGCCATACTTTGGTCTCGAAATTCCATAAGAACAGCATGAAGTTGGTGTTCTTTGGGAAAGCACTGTACAGATGTTGCTGCCCATCTGTGTGCAAACACGGAAGTTCAGGGGGATAACGTTCCTCGTGCAAACACTGATTGAACCAATACTCATGGTGGTGTAGCCTGAGGAATTAGCAGAAACAAAAGATAAAACAAGAACAATCAGCAAATGAAAGCATTCCATTGGTACAAAATGCAGAATCACAAACGTTTTAATTGGTTCTAACAGGCAAAGAACTTGTTTCACTAAAAAACTAAGACACAATGTGTTCCATATCACTCATTGTTCTAAAGAGGATAAAAGGATGGCACTAGATGAAACAACGGTTTACAACAGCAATCCGAGACAATAATTCAAGTTTTTCCTTACGTAGTGGAAACGCCTTACATTCAAAAGTGTGTATAGGGATCATCTATAAAGTGGGCCATTTTGAATGCATTTAGATGGCACCGATATTACTGCAACAGCCATCAATGTTGAGGATTGTTGGGAGAGGAGTCCTACATCAGCTAATTAAGAGGTTGTTCATGAGTTTATAGGTAAGAAATACATCTCTATTGGTATGAGGCCTTTTGGAGAAACCAAAAGTAAAGCCACAAGAGCTTAAGCTCAAAGTGGACAAAATCATACAATTGTGGAGAGTCGTGATTCCTAACATGGTATCAGAGCCATGCCCTTAATTTACCCATATCAATAGAATTCTCAAATGTCGAACAGAGACGTTGTGAGCCTCGAAGGTGTAGTAAAAAGTAACTCAAGTGTCGAACAAAGAGTGTACTTTGTTCGAGGGCTCCAGAGAAAAGGAGTTGAGTCTCAATTAAGGGGAGGTTGTTCAAGGTCTCCATAGACCTCAGGAGAGGCTCTATGATGTATTTTGTTCAAGGGGAGGATTGTTGAGGATTGTTAGGAGAGGAATCTCACATTGGCTAAGTAAATAATACATCTCCATTGGTATGAGGGCTAATTAAGAGGTTGTTCGAGGTCACCATGAGAGCTTATGCTCAAAGTGGACAATCATAATATTGTGGAGAGTCGTGATACCAAACAATCAACGACAACAAGTGGCATCAAGGCAATATTTTTTTGTTCTCCCAGATTACGTCCCAACTCATTAGATAGGAATCCAATGGGGGCAGGCACGCACCAGCCAAGTCAGTGGGGGATCCAGTCGAGCTCCTTCCCCCACATAACCATGGCACCACATAACCATGGCACGAGCACGAAAAATTGATCGTTTTCTTATCACAACTTTTTTCATAGTGCCTAATTCACTAATTCATAGGGAGATACTCAAACTTTTGTCAGAAGGGATGATCTGAAGTAGATATAATAAACAATCTTATCGAATGCGACATCAATTTCAACCCAACAAAACGCATAGAATCAATCTCAAATATCAATGACTAAGAATTACAGTTCAACCCCAATGATTCATTTTCTCGTTAATATGGATTCGCATAATCTAAGAATTTATGAAATGCAAACCAGAGTTCCAACAAAAGGCTAGAAACGCACACAGCCACAAGAACATTAACAACGAAGAACGAAAGGGGAAAAAGAAAAACAACAAGGTTTGAAGATAATAAGAGTCCCCATTACCATAAATCAAAGAAAAATGGCAAAATCAAGAATCTGCAGACCTGAACACAAAGCTTAAAAAAGAGCAAGAATCACAAGAACAAATTAAAAAAACGAAATCAAACGACGAAAAATGCACAAATGACGAAAAGAAGATCAAAATCAAAGAGGGGGATAAAGAAGGGAAGTAGATTTAAAGTTGAAGAAAAGCCCAAACCACGTAAAAGAAAGAAACAACAAAAGAAAACCCAAAATCGGCATAAGATTCAAGAAATGGGGTTTAAGGAAAGAATACCCACAACGATAGGTTTCCGATTAATGTTGAGCCACGAACACACACACACACACACACACACACACACAGACCCTTTTGGGTACCCAAATAGCTTGGAGATTAGACCAGGGCCATGGCCATATTGTCTCGTTGAATTTGCTCTGGTTTCACTTCGTAGCTTCATCCAGGCGCTGCTCGAAGTTCATAGAACAAACAAGAAGATTATGAAATCGACCCATTAACACGTTGTCCACAACACAAACATTTGGGCCTTTTGGGCCTTTGGGCCTTTTGGGCCAAACTATGGGTTTGAAGATTGGGCCTAAGAAATAAAAACAAATTTCTAATTAAATTAATAATAAATAAAAAATAGAGAGGACCGCAGGACAAAAATTAAATAGTTAAAATAAAAAAATAAAAAATAAAAAATAAAAAATAAAAAGTACTGAAGTGAATGCAAGTCTCACGTGTACCTGTTTCCCTCCACACAAAAATAAGTCTTACTTTATTGGGAACCTCTCTCTCTCTCATCACTTTCTCTCTCCTCCCCAAAGTTTTTTACTTTTTTTTTAATTTAATTTAATTTAATTTTTTAATCACGGACCACTTCAATTCTCAAATTCAAAAATAAAAAATCCCCAATTCCCTTCCCAATTTGGTGTTTAAATATATCAATTACGAAATTTAAAAAATGGGTTAGTTTTCATTTTAATAATTAATAAATAAAATGTCCGCATTTACGACATCCAGCTGACGTTCATTTGCGTGTCGGTATAACGACGTTTTAAATGACATTTACACCCTTGACTATTGAGCCAAATTCACATTTCTTCAACCAGAAATACGTCATTTACTTCCCGTGTAAGAATTATATAAATTAATAAATAAAAAAATTGATTCTAAATGGATTATTTTAGAATCCAAAATTAAAAAAAAAATGCATAATTAATATTCTCTTTTAGTTCCATTTTTAAGGAAGGGTGCAATCAGATTCTATTCCACAATCTGATTATATTCAAATCAATAATAATAATAACAAAATTTAATAATTATTGTGCTAAAAGAAATTATTCTTTGAGAAAATCATTGAAAATAAATAAATAATAATAATAATAAAAAAGAAAAAAAAAGAGAAGAAAAAAGAATAAGATTTCTCCTCCATTTTGTAGGCCTTTGAACGTGACGTTTCATTATAAAGCACTTTCACTTTTTTCGCTATCATATCGTTAAATTATTATTTTATTAATATAACCTTCGAATAACGTCAAATTAATTAAAAAAATAAAAATTAATTCAATATATTACTCGATCGATTAAATTAAATACTATTTTTTTAGTATTTTCGATTGTTTTTTTTTTTTTAATTCGAGAAAAGAAAACTTGTGGGAGAAGGAAAGGATAAAGTTGTGAGTTGAGGGAGGAGATATTGATTGGGAGGTGTGGAGGTTTCTAATTAAAAATAAATAAATAAAATAAATAAATAAATAATTATTTAAATATAAATAAAAAAGTGGTTGGGAGGATCATTTGAGCAAAGGCGTTTGGCTTTCTATGAAAGACGGCTGGGAAAAAGAAATGAATAAAAAAATAAAATTCACGAGGGGGGAGGAGGAAGTAATCAGATGCGGCATGAATCCGGTGCGCGCGGGTTCCATTGGTGACGTCACCGCATATTTTAATTTTTAATTTTTAATTTTTAATTTCAGCCGATATTCTGATGCCTTGTCCATGAAAACAACATCGCCCATCTTCTTTCACAATACTTGTGTAATAATATTTAAATTATAATTTATTATTTTTATTTTAAAATTTTAAATTTTGAATTATATTCATATTATAAGCTGAAAATAGAAAGCTACAATAAATAAATAAATAAATTAATTAATTAAATTTGTACAAAAAATAAATAAAATAAAATAAAGTTTCTCGTAAGTAGAGTATCTTTGTCCACGTCCCTACCACTTTCCAAAACNTTTTTTTTTTTTTTTTTTTTTTTTATATATATATATTTATAATAATACCGAAAATGGGCTCCGCTAAGCTAAGAGCAGTGTGAGTATTGGCGAAATGTCGCCCCAAAATAGAAAACTTTGTCTCGGTCTTCGTTTTAATGTAATTAAAGCAAAGAGGATGGATATCAATGGCGCTTCTGTAATAGCAGCAAAAGCAAATCCTTAAGGCCGCGAGTGGGAAAACCCCGATTTGCCCTCTTTCTCTTTCTATCTCTTTCTTGTTCCATAACAAGATTGATTTGCTTTCTTCTTCCTCCTTCTTTGATTTTTGCCCCATTTCTTTTATCTTCTTTGAAATCCCTCTTTTCATATACTCTGTTTTTTTTTTCACTTACTATGGCTTCTGATTAGTTGCTTCTTTTGTGGGTCGGTTTTCATTATCCTTAGCTTCTTCTATAAGATCTTATCTTCATTCTGCTTACAAATTAAGCTGTTGAAATGACCCATTTCGTTGGTTCTTGAAAGCGAGAGACGAATTTCTCGGATTTTCTATAGGTATGATTAAGAGGGTTTTGGTTTGAACTTCCATTTTTGCTGCTGTTCTTCAAAAGGGGGATTCGGGGATTCGGGGATTTGGGGTTTGGGGGTTTTGATTTTTGATTGATGGGTTCGAATACCCACCACAGTTTTCAGCAACCCAATTCGGCGTTGCTTCGATTTCGCTCTGCTCCCAGTTCTCTGCTTGCGGATTACGCTCAGGGGATTGATTCTAAGCGCTCTAATCCCTTCGAGAGCTCTGAGTCGGAGCGGATGGTTTCTAGATTTGGGAGTCGTAATGACTCCGAATCTCCGGCGGCAGGAAACTATTGTTCTGGTCTCCCGCCGCATTATCCCCGCCCGAGCACCGCCGTGAACTGTTCTTCTTCCTCTTCTTCTTCTTCTTCTTCTTCTTCCTCTTCTTCATCTTCTTCTTCCTCTTCTTCTTCTTCAATGAGTAGCTCTCTTGGTTTTCTGGGTTCTAATCTTGTTCGTCAGAGTAGCTCTCCTGCTGGAGTTTTCTCTCAACTCAATCAAAATGGTGAATCTCTCTGTCTCTCTCTCTCTGTTTTACTTTTGAGAAATTTTAGTTCCATTAATGGCATAAGTCAACCTCCCCTGTGAATTTCATCCCATTTCATGTTTAATCTGATCTGATATATATATATATATATATATTGATGGATGAATTCATAGTTTTATATTGTTCTTATTGAAATGATTTGATGTTCATCTCTGGATTATTGAGTTGAAATGAAGTTTATGTTTAGATTCTTGATGAACTGATTGTATGTAGGCTATGGTGGGGGAAGTTTTAATAGGCTGAGTGGTAGTAATAACAATGGTGGAGGGGAACTTAGCTTCTCCTCTTTGCTGCCTTCTTCTCTGGGAATGCTTTCTCACATCTCTGAACAAGTAATTGGGAATGAAAAGCTTACAAACACCAATGGAGAGCCTCAGTTCTTTACTCCGACCGGGTTCCCGTTCGCTTCCTGGAACGAATCGTCGCAGTTTTCCGAGCCTTTTCCTGTCGTAAAACACGACCCGGATAGTAATAGGAAGTTGTTTTCTAGTAGCCATCAGGTATGGATTATATTGATTACCTGAGATGATCATAAGCTGTGTTTTTCTCTTTTGTGTATATGATATCAAAGCATGTTTCGTGTCGATTAGAACGGCGAGATCGGGAACCGAGTTCATTTACTATCGCACCATTTGAGCTTGCCGAAGAACACATCCGACATACCTTCCATTGAGAAGTTGTTGCAGCTCCAAGACGCTGTTCCTTGTAGAATTAGAGCGAAACGAGGCTGCGCTACTCATCCACGCAGCATCGCCGAACGGGTGAGGGAACCGTCACATTATATTCATCACTTACAAATCTATCAAATTACTAATTCATATCAAATCACAATCCATCAATAGGTACGACGAACTCGAATCAGCGAGCGTATGAGGAAGCTACAAGATCTTGTACCAAACATGGACAAGGTATACACACATATATAAAAACTCCCTTCCTAACATACAAATCCCACATTCAAAACTCATTTACGTTCATCATATTACAGCAAACGAACACGGCCGACATGTTGGACTTAGCAGTCGACTACATCAAAGAGCTTCAGAGACAGTTCAAGGTACAAGCTACTTACATTCACTCCGAATCAAACGAGGTTTACTAGAGACATCTTTTATACATGTTCTTTTTTTGTTTGCAGACGTTGAGCGATAACCGAGCGAATTGCGTGTGCGTGAATACACAGAAGGCAGTATCAAATCAGATAATACGATGAGACGGGGACGGGGACGGGGACGGGGACGGAGGAAGTAGGGTTGTTGTTATACAATATAAATATGTGGTTTGTAAGGAATAAGAAGAGAGTAGAGACTGAATGGGAAAAGAAAGAAGAAATTTGTAATAGAAATATGTATGGAATAATAATAAATTAAATGTTTTTTTTTTTAATTTTTAATTTTTAATTTTTGTTGGAATTAAATAAATAATTAAAATAAAAGTCCCAAATAAGGAAAGGGGCAATGGATTTGCCGTTGGATTTGAACCCATCTTTTCAAACTGTCTATTGGTGGATTTGTTATTTGACGTGTTTTAATACCTTTTGTCTCATTTACCCCTAACCTTTGCCTACCTTCTTTTTATTTTTATTTTTTATATTTATATTTATAATTTATCTGCAAGAACCATCGTGCGATCTCATAATCCACCTACTTGGGGGTTCAACGTCCTCGGTGACAGACCATTCACTGTTTAACTTTAATATCAGTCTAAGCTCACTACTAGTAAATATTGTTCATTTTGGTAGTCTCACAGTCTAAGTCCACTTATTTGGAGGCTTTTGGGTTTCTTTTTATTTATTTATTCATAATTCTTTAATTTTTAAATATAATTATTTTTAAATAATGTTTGAGGATCAAAATAAAACTTCAAATTAGATTTAAAATTATTTTCTTTTTATTATATATTTATTATCATGGTCCCAACAATTATTGAGTTATATATATATATATATATATATATATATTTTTTTTTTTTTTTGATTGATTGAAAAAATAATTTTCCATTTAATAATTATGGAGCAGTTAAATATGATAATAAATATATAAAAAAAATGTTATTTTATCCAATATTTAAATATTTCACCAATTTTTAAAAGGAAATTTGAGCGTACAAATAAAAAACTATACAAAAGTCCAATTTTAATGATGTTTTTCCATAAATTTTTGTATTATTACTTTGATTATTTATGGTACGGAAATTAATTAATTAATTCTTTGAATTTTTTTATTAAAACATAATTATAATTACTTTTCGAATTATTTTATTAAATTATATTCGAATTGACTTAGAGAAACTTAAGAGATATATTTATACACGGATAAGATGCATATCGACAGAATTTATAATTAAGTATTCTTATTAATGGGGTCGGCATAACGAACGAGCGGTGTTGCCATCTCGGCAGCGAAACCTGGCCCGGGTGTCAAATCGATGGTGTTGCCGTCGCCGTCACCGTCAACCTTCCAATCAAACCGCTGCACCATGGCTGCCATTGCACATGGGAAAACTAGCAAGGCAAGGGAGGAACCAGGGCAACCTCTCTTCCCACTCCCAAACGGAATATACCGGAAATTTTGCCCCTTCATCTCCATACGGTGGCTACCAATGTTCTCATTTGACCCTTCTAGAAACCTCTCCGGCAAGAACCTGTCGGGCTCCGACCAAGATTCTGGGTCTCTCATGACAGCATAAGCGTTGACCAAGACTCGTGTTTTCGCCTTGACTAGTGAACCGTTGATGATGCAGTCATCTAAACATTCTCTGATGATCAACGGCGCTGATGGGTGCAGCCGGAGTGTTTCGTTCACCACCGCACGGAGATACGGGAGGTTAGGGAGGTCGGATTCTTGAACTAGCTTCTCCTCTCCGACCACCGAAATTATCTCTTTTCTTAACTCCTCCATTGATTTTGGACGATTCAAAAGCTCAGCCATCGCCCATAATATCGCTGTGGCTGTCGTGTCAGTGCCCGCCATGAAAAGATCCTAAAAGTAAACAATATCATATCATTATGGAGAATCGTGATTCTTAAAAAAAAAACATGCAAAAATTAAAATCACGAACTCACGAGCAAGAAGGATTTGATATCTTTTCTTGTTATGTTCATCTCCGCATTTGGATCGTTGTGACACTCGAGCAAGATGTCCAATACGTCTAGTTTTCGGTCGGGATCGCCGCCGCCATTGATGGCGGCTTCATGCTCCTTCATTATCCTCTCCACCAACCCATCAAATCTCTTCATGGTTCTAACAAATTTCTTGCCATTTCCAGAGAAATCAAGCACTTTGAAAGGTCCCAAAATGTCTCCCAAACTCAATTTCCCAGCAAGCCTATTGATCTTCCACATCAAATCTTGAACTTCTTGAGCTTCATCAATTCCATCACAACATCTTGTGCTCAAAAGCATTCTTGATATGATATTATTTGTCAAAGTGGTAAATTCCAATCTCAAATCCGATGGTTTCTTTTCTCTTGAATTTGCTTCAATTCTCTCCACTAGTTTACCCACCTCGTCCCTTCGGATTGCGGAGGCGATAGCGAGCTGTGGCGGTGAGAGAAGCCGTGTCATGGTAAGTTTCTTCATGAATCGCCAATAGGGTCCGTAGGGAGCCATGACGAATCTCGACCCTCGGTATATGAAGTGCTCGGAGGCACCGAACTCCGGTCGGGAGAGGAAATTGTGCTCGTGAGTTTTGAGGACCTCTTTGGCAACTGTAGCGGTAGAGACGACGACGCATTTGGATGCGCCGAGTCGAAGCTCGATGAGGGAGCCATAACGACGAGCTAGGGTTTGGAAGGAGGTGACTAGAACTGGGGTGAGAAGGTGGAGATGGCCGATGAGAGGGAGGGCCGGTGGGCTCGGGGGCAGCGCGTAACCGCCGGGGATCGAGGATTTAGGGTTTGGGAGAAGTTTTTTGAGGAAGAAATGAAGGAGGAGGGCAGTGATGAACCAAAAGCACCAAAATTGAGAGGGAAAGGTGATGTTATGAAAGATGGTGGCCATGGTGTTCATTGTGGTGATAGGTAGGGAGCAATCTACTCTGTTAAACTTACCCTATTTTGATCCATTTTATAGCATATGATCGTGATCCCATGCACCAATGGCCCATATTATAATGAATACTTAATATATATTTTTTAAATTATAACGTTATTCTCGATTTTTCATTAACATTTTAAAACTATATTTGAAGTAGAAATGTGAGATTACACGTCGGTTAAAGAGGGGAACGAAGCTTATAAAGGTGTGAAAACTTCTCCCTAATAGACACGTTTTAAAACCGTGAGACGGACAATGATACGTAACTGGTAGAAGTGGTCAATATCTGCTGGCGGTGGGGTTGGATTGTTATAAATGGTATCAGTGCAAGACATTAGGCGGAGTGCAAGCGAGGATGTTGGTCCCCAAGGGGGTGGATTCTGAGATCCCACGTTGGTTGAGAATAAAACTTATAAGGGTGTGGAAACCTTTCTCAAGTAGATGCGTTTTAAAATCGTGAGGTTGACAACGATATGTAACGGGCTAAAATGGACAATATCTGCTAGCAGTGGAGTTGGACTATTACAAATGGCTGCCAAAGAAGGTGGACGGTGAGATCTCACGTGAGTTGGAAAAGGGAACGACGGGGTGTGGAAATCTCTTCCTAATAGACGCATTTTAAAATGTGAGGTTGATGACGACACGTAACAAGCCAAAACAGACAATATCTACTAACTATGAACTTGAGTGTTATAGACAAAAAAACACCAAACCCGACTTAAAATGGTTATGAAATGAAAAGGGCAATATCGTAATTTTAAAAAAATAAATATTTTTGAAGGTTGGTATAGGGTCAAAATCAAGGAAAACCCTAAATACAATTAAAAAAAAAAGTGGTACAAAGGGAATAAATAATAATATTATTATTATTTATTATTATTTGTCTTGGTTTGCATGGCTACATAATTAAAAATTTTGAATTGTGGTCCTATTTTAATTTTTTTTTAAGCCATGGAAGATCATCATCACACTTTTTTAATAAAATATTTGATTACGAATCATCCGAATCCTGTAATTCAACGATAATTAACATGTATTGTTCTAATAAAAAATTAACGAACCCATAAGAGATTATTTTAGATATGATTATCCAACGTCCTCAACTAAGAGAACCAAAGTTCGAATCTTGTACTTGTTGCGGTTGAAAATACATAAATATGATCAATTAAGAGAACATAGAGTTTATCATATTACAGACGTTGCATGATAAGATCGTACCGACATATATTATTTGTCTATTATCTATTTTTTTCTTTTATATTTCTTTAGTTATAACGATGGAGTGAGCGAGAGAGAGAAGGGTATATTTGTCTATATATCTATATTGTTCTATAGTTATCTTAGAGATCGAGAGTTAAAAGGAAGTATGAGAAAGGGAAGAAGTTAAAGACGAGAGTTTTGGGACTTAAAAAGGGTCGTAATTTGGTTTAATCTTGCCTTGGACGAGCCAACCACAAGGAACTAAGAGCTCGAAGTCGATGGAAATACTCTGCAATGGCTAGCAAACACCTTGCGGCTTGACGAGTCGTCAACATTTGATGCAACCGGTGAAGCGTTTGGTGCCTTAAATTGTCCGCCTATAATACCCATTAACAAACACAAATTCAGCAAAAAGAAATACATATGTATACGTAACACGTAACACGAAATATCATTGAACTTTCAAGGGTGAGGTCGGGTTTCGAAGGGTAGGTAAAGAACAAAATGAAAATAGACGATGACTTATGCAAGAGAAAGACATATTCGTAGATTCTTTAGAACCAACCAACCAACCACATGGGCATATAATAATGGGACAAGAAAAGGTCGGTTTCGAGTTGGAGATGGGGTAGGTCTGTCCAGCTCCGAATACTCAAATCTTCCGCTCGTAAAAGTTAACGTTGTCGGGTAAAAAAAATCCGTTAATTATTATCGATATTCTTTTACGATGGTTATATTATTTTGAACAAATAATTGGTAGCTTTTGTCCTATAGTTTGTAAAAGAAATGATAACATACTATAAGTTTGATGGGCATTATTAAGAGAGAGAAAGAGGGGGAAGAGAGAGAAAGAGGGGTACCTGTCTTACAAAGGCTTCAAGAGAGGAGAGCTTGTTGATGGCTAAGGTCATCTGCCCCATATAGTTAGCCATATTGGGAGGGGTACTCAATGAATCAGAGGTGATGGTGTCTGATAAGGACTGGTTTAGGGCTTCAAGCCCTTGAGACAATGCTTCCTCACTCTCTTGTGTTGATTGTTGCAGTCCACAAATGTTCATTAGTTGTTGCTCTGTTAATGGCTCTACTTGACCCATTATGATCTACGTGCCACAAGTATAACCCGTATTAGCTTACGTCTCGTGTTTTCAATCGTAACATTTTATTTGAAAATTTTGAGTTGGTGACCTGAGTAACCCAAATAAAGTTCACAACCCAACTTGAAAAATCAAAAATTCGATTTAGTTTAGAAGTATGTCACGGTTGGATTGAGTTGACCCGACCAACAAAATATCAATCCACAAACCGAACCGAATTTTCAATCTTCAAAAAATTTAATCTAACCTAAACTCGAACTAACCTAACCCAACTTGACTTTTATGATTTGGGTTTGGATTATCTGGGTTGGTTGAGTAATGCCGAACACTCCTAAGCTAAGGTCAGAATTATAAGAACGGTTATTATTTTTAAATATATAACTTAATTAAAATACAATATTATAAAATAATTTAAAAAGATTAGTGTAATATATATATATATATATATATATATATATATATATATACAACTAGGTCTAATATTGAATGCAACTATTATTTGTATATCCATCATAATACTATTTTTATTATTTTAGGAAAGCTATAATTTATAAGACAAAGTTTGAAATGATATTTTTTCTGAAAATATAAAATAAAATAAAAGAATTAATAAAAATAAAATAAAATTAGGTTTAGAGAGAGAAAAAAACATTATTTCCCATTTGAAATTGTAGCAAAGAGGAATTGCCTTTCTAGAATGTTATACCTAATCCTTACATATTGTGGAAAATTTCAATACACTTTCGTCATTTAATATGGATATTTTGTTAGCAACCAAACATCCTAAGTTGTTGCATCTCGTCCTATGATTTTACCCTTTTGACAACGTTAAATTTGTGTCTTGTTTTCTCAGTGTCGTGTTCTAACAATATCTAAATAATCTGTCCCGTGAAGGAGGACTTATTCGATATGATTAGAATAGTGCAACTGGTAGTCATGAAAAATTAGTCCGATCAACTGTTCTTATAAATATAATACAACTATTGTAACTTTGATCTAGGAGTGTTCATATGACTCGATAACTTAACTAATCCAGATAATCAAAACTTGGGTTGGGTTAAGTTTATTTTCATTTGGGTTAGATTAAATTTTTGTAAAATCGAAAATTCCGTTGAAAAAGGTTTGTCGGGTTGCATTAAAGTGCATGTAAACGTTCCTTGTGTAATTAATTTTGGTTACATGAAAAAGTTGCAGAAAATAAGGAGACTTGAAAGTAAGAGAAGAATGAGATAATGATGAAGGTACCTTAATAAGCTCGGAGGGCCTAAAGTCGCCGATCCACATGAAGCATCTCTCCGCCGGCGTCTTCCACATGCCGGAGACAAGGTGGAAGACGTCGGACCTAGCAACCATCATCTTCAAGTTTAGAACCTCGTCGTAATGAGCCAGACAACTATCGACAAACAACCGCAATTCGTTTTCCCGTAGATGTTCTTGCACCGCTGCTCGGAGCTCGCACATCAAGCGGTGGTGCTCCTCTTGCCACCGCCCGTATTCGATGTCGAACACCGCCGCTTCTACACATAATCAAAAGAATGATCATAAGGAATACTATCATCATTGGACAATATCATACTATTGTAGAGAGTCATGATTTCTAACAGAGAGATATGGAATGTTACCAGTGGTGAGGTTATGGAGGCCGACGGGAAGTCCTTGGTCAGGTCCTAAAACGGCGCCGCCACCGCCACCGCCGAGAAACATACCCTAATTAAAGAAAAACAAGAACATGAAATAAAGAAAGGATCTTTAGAGAAGAATATTTATATTATATACCTGAGTTCTTGCTCTTTGTAGCTCTTGTTCCAGCTGCGTGAGCTTAATCCTACTCAATTCTAGCTGCTGAACATACGCCTGAAAATTCATGAAAAAAAAACACCAAAAATTAGGCAAAAAAAAAGACAAGAATTTAGGCTAAAAAAAGAACAAAACAAGGAACCTTTTTTCTCAGCCTGCTTTTTCTAGCAGCCTCTCGATTCTGAGCCAGTCTTCTAAGGGTCTGAAAATGACCAAAATGAGTGTTATTAAGGTTAAAAAAACACCCAAAAAAACATGTTTTTTAAGGAAAAAGGTGGGATTTTGAGACCTTGGGGTCTGGAGTTTTGGGGGCTTCTTGGTCTGAGCTTGAGGTCAGCCCTTTCTTGTTGGCTTCACGCTGTGACAAAAGGGTTTAATTTAATAATTGAAAAAAAAAAAGGACATGTTGTGTAATATTTAAAAAGAAAAATGGTTACTTTTGGAGGTTTGGGATGAGGTTCGGTTGTCGTGGTTTGGGTTAGGGTTGGTCCGGATACGGTGGCTCCATTGCTGCTTTGGTTGGCCAACTCTTTGGACGGCTCTGATGGTTTGATCTTTGAATCACCATGGTTAATCATTGCTGTGCTTCCCTACACCAAATCCAAATTCATCATCAAATTCAAACCCAAATAATAATAACAAGTTGGAGACGATGGGTTTTTTTTTTTCTAATTTTATTTTAATTTACTTTTATCGGCAACGGGTCGACATGCATCGGCTGCGACGGGAAGATGTTCAACATCGGCGGTCTCATGCTCGAGTTCTCTGCAAAGAAAACTGATTCACTACACAAAATCTCTGACGACTCTCATACTATGTTAAACAAAATAGATTGCGAAAAATTGCGAAAATTTTAAAAGGGTTTGTTTGTTAGATGGATTTGAATGCATGTAATGAATCTTTGGGCCCATACCCTTAATTCATGATGAAATTTGATGAAATTATTGTATGCATGAAAGGAAGGGAATCACTCAAAACCCAGAAACAGAAACAGTCAAAGAAGTACAACAAAACAAGATCAAATCAAAAAATCAGTAAGAACCCATGTTGTAAGTGTGAAAGAATCTTCAAAAAAATTCAAAATTTCCAAAAAATTCAACAAAAAAAAAGGAAGGAAAATACGTGATTGGTGATGAGTAGTAGTGGTTGAAGAGGGTTCTTGTCCATCCAGATACAGAAAAAGGGCTTGATCCAATTCTCCCAAATCATCACCTCCTCCATCTTTGGTTCTAAAAATTCAAACAAAAACAAGAAAATAAGAGAAACCCAATTCAGAAAGAGATCAAAAAAGTAAACTTTGATGAAAAATTACATGAAATTTGATGAAATGGATGGGAGATTCATGGAGAAGGGTAATTGATCAGCAAAATTGTTGTTTTGGAAGCTGAATAATGAAGGAGTTTGTTCTTCTTCCTGGTTCTTAATATTGGAAGAAGCCATTAAACCCAAGCTCTTCTTCTTCTTTCTTCTTCTTCTTCTTCTTCTTCTTCTTCTTGTTGATGATGATGAACAATCCTTTGAAGATTTCTTCACTAATTACTCCATTAACGGCGGCACCAAGCTTCACCTCNTTTTTTTTTTTTTTTTTTTTTTTTTTTTTTTTTTTTTTTTTTTTTTTTTTTTTTTTTGGTGTATTCTTTGATTTCAATTTCGATTTCTCACATATTTGTATGATCCCTTTGAGAAAAAGAGAGAAAAAAAGGAGTAATTAAGAGAGAGAGATGATCAGTCGGTTATGAGGAGAGAGAAAGAGGAGAGAGAAAATGGATTGAATTGAATGAAATGAAAATAATCGAGGTAGAAGGTAGAAAAAAAAATATTTTTTGTTTTTTTTTTCTTTTCTCTCTCTAGAAATTAAGGACTTTCCATAAATCAAAGTTTATTTATTTTTATTTTTATTTTTTTTAAATTTTTTTCCCAAGTCAAATGGGTTAAAATAATCTAGATTAAAATTTAAAAATTCGATCTTGTATGAAACCCACGACCCACCAACGCTCGTGAAAAATTGGGTTGATGGGTGTGTTTATTTGATAATTTAGGTCAAGTTGAGTTCATTTTGACGAGATAAATTATGAATCAGTTATTTGGGTTTGAACGACGGCGATAATATTTATGGTAAGAAATAAAATTTGGTAATATTAAATATGTAAATTTGAAAAAAAGTTAAAAATGAAATTTTTACACCATTGCATGAGCATAAAAGTCTTCAAGAACAAGTAACTTGAGGAGGGAAAAAAAAAAACAATTTTGCTATCTGTTAATTTCATTAAATGTTTTATGTTTCTTTTTAAAACACGTCGAACCAAACATAACATATCGCGTCATATTACCATGTACGGTTATAAAACGATTCATGGTTTCGAGGACATTACCATAATTTATTTTTTAAAATCTGACCTAAAATAAAAATTAATTTAAATTTTTCTAACCGTAGATGATTATCTTCACAAACTAACACGAGTTCTTTTAACATGTTTACTGAGGAAATTTCAGGAGATCACTCAGTATGAAATTGTTCCAAGTCAACCATGCTCGTATATATATCTTCTTTTGGTTTAGGTAGTGATATGGGTTCATTCATATATATCTTCTTTGCTCGAGTGTCACACCCAATTTTCAAAAACAACAAACCAAACCGTTATCGATCGGATCAGAGTTTAGGGTTGATGGGATGATGAAGGTGGCTCCCACATGGTGAAATGGGATGTACAACTATGAGTTTAGAGTTGGGAGGCAGCTTTGGGGTTATGAAGAACAAAGCATTTCAATGTTTGTTAAGTATAATTATGGGGAATAAAAGAATGAGATTATTGTGAGATTAGGTTAAGTATTATTTTTAATTTACTAATTATACTAAATAATGGAATTCTATAATATATAATATTTAACAATAATTTGAATATATTGAAATGTAATATGACCGTTCTTATTCTTTGAGTTCCAATATTTTAAAACGTTAATAATATTATTTCACGGGTAAAATAAATATCTAGAAAACGACACCCTCCCAAAGATGGTAAGAAATAAGTATAATATTCACTTTTTATATATATATATATATATATATATATATATATATATTTTGTGACTGGTAAGTAAAGAAGAAGAGGTACATGAATGAACTGAGACTACATCGGAATAAAAGATGAACTAAAAAATGCTTAAAGAAAATGAAAGTTACTATCTATATCAATAAGATACACCTTCCTTTTAGGTAGTTTGATTATAAGAACTCCATAGTCAAACGTGTTTTGTCTAGAACAATTCTATGTTGGGTTGACCGTTTGAAAATTTTACTAGGATGCACGTGAATGAGAATAAAGTATGTTGGAATGATTCTTATTAGTCAGTGAAGATGGCAGTCTTCACTCAATGACCACGTCGTAAGAGAGGAAGAGGGGTAAAATAGGGATTTAAGAAAAATACGTTGAGAAAGAAGGCAGGTACGAGGTATAAGGGTATTTTTAATAAGGGTTGTTTCACTTTAATACTTATTATTATTATTATTATTATTATTATT
The DNA here is from genome assembly GCF_002806865.2 of Cucurbita pepo subsp. pepo. NCBI lineage: Eukaryota > Viridiplantae > Streptophyta > Magnoliopsida > Cucurbitales > Cucurbitaceae > Cucurbita > Cucurbita pepo. The sequence continues at coordinate 2,074,102 of NC_036640.1, read as the reverse complement.
ATTATTTATAATTATTCATTTTATGAGTTAATTAATTAATTATCAAAAGAAGCAGTTGACGGGGAAATGCAAAGTTTGGACAGTTGACCAATGACGTGGCTCTAGAATTGCCGTTGATGTAACGAAGGAAGTTAGAAAGTGGGTCCCGGATTTTGTCATCGGACGGCCGAGACCTTACTGTTTAAAAGTACTGTAGAAAAATATTAAAAAATCGGTGGGGCCCACAGGTACCGTACCCACTTTTCCCGCTATTGTTATGTTCTTGGTCTTCTAACTAATCCGGAACATAAGGACATTTCTAACCGAATATTAAAAAAAAAAGTTTATTTATTTATTTAAAAACAAAAACAAATTTATCGATAAATTTGTATTTTAGTTTGTATTTGATTTTTTAAAAAAGATTAAAATGTGTGATTTAAATAATTTTTTTATCCTCCAAATTTTACATTTAGTCGGTAAAATTTTAAAATGACAGATGTACCCTTTAGTAATAAAAAATAGGATAACTTATAATTTTATTATTAGACCTAATATTGACGTCAATCATCATTTATTTTTCGTATTTATGATGTAATTATAATGTTGGGATTTTCAAGTAAAGTTAATTTTGTGGTTTGATTAAGCTAATTAAACAAATTAAGATAAGTGAAAGATAATTAAATTTCTAGAATTTAATAAATTCAAGGATTTTAATAATCCAATTAAAGTTTTCCCCTTTATTTCTCACGAACCCTCTTACTCCCTTGCCTCTTGCATCTTTCGCCAACCCACCTCCCTGGCTGCCGCACCCGGTGGTCTCCTCTGATGTTCGCCGCCTGCGACACCGCCTCGGCTCCTCCTCGTTCCACCGTTGATCCACAGCGTCACCTGTCGTTCTCTTGTTTTCTTTTGCAGTTCTCTCTGTCGGAGTAATTGCTCGCCGCCGTCAGTTCCGCACAAAGCCATCGCAACTCTTCCGTATTGTGCAAGGCCGACCGTGGGCTGAGGTTGGTTGTGGTGGTTTGACCGGTTATTCAGTTTCATCCCTTTTTGAGGTTGGTTATGTTTTTTGTATTGTGCATGCATTGTCTATGTTATCGTAAAATCAACTATACGACCTCATCGCTACAAAAATTCCTAGAATTCACCTAATATAGAATTGCTAGGTTAAACACAAGCAAGTTTATTAGGGGTGTTCGGTGCCATTTTTCCGATAGGCTTAGCCAGAAAGAGAAAGAGAAGGTTAATGGACTGAGTTGCCCCCGGATAAATTGAATTCGTTTCTTACTTCTATTTGAACGACTCTTAAGTTATTGTCGAAGACCAATTCCACAAGTGCTAATGCAGTCGATCAGAGATAGCAACAGATAAAAGAGCAGCTAGCCCATTTGGTTAGTTGAGGTCGGTTCTTTCTCTAAAAAAGAATGGAAGTAGGATTCACTAACCTTTGAGCTAGAGTCATTCACACTAATGCCATATTCTCCCATGCGTTAAATTATGAAATTTTTATTATTGAAACAATTTCGCCAATAGATATTGTGAGATCTCATCAAAGCGGGTAGATTGTAAGATCTCACATCAGTTGCAGAGGTAAACGTATCATTTTTTTTTTTATAAGGGTGTGAAAACATCTCCCCAACTGACACCGTTACAGAAAGTTCAAAGAGGAGATTTGGACTGTTACACGAATAATAATAATAATAATAAAATATTTTATTTAAATTAAAAAAAATTGAGTATAGTTTTATTAAATAAATTAAAGTTTGAAACATGAAATTAAAATTCTAATTTTGCATATTAGTTCAAATATTAGGATTGCGTGACTTACACCACTATTCATTTAATTATTAAAACCAAATACAAATTTAATTAATCCAATGATATATTAAAAAAATGAAAAATAAAATAAAATAAATTTTGTCATAGTTGACTTTTTTTATATAATGGAACGTCACTATCATAGAGCCTTTGAAAAATTATCAAATAATTGTTTGTTTTAATAATTAATCAATTTTAGTTTACATGAGTTCAGCTAATTAAACTTTGAAAATGGTATGAAATAACACGTACGCAATTGACCAAATTAGATATTCCTTTGTAAAAAAACATTAAAAAAAATTAAAAAAAATTAAAAAAAATCGTTTTGATTATTTATTTATATTTATTATTTTAAAATCTTAATTTTCTCGATAATCTTAATTTCAACCCCAAAGTTGACAATGAAATGTAGGGTAACAAAGCACGCTTAGTTGAAGGCTATTATTTAATATTATTTAAAATTTTATAAGATTAAATTATTTATTAAAAAAATTAGATTTTTTAATGAAGAAAGTATTTTGTTTTGCAATTTGATTTAGTGGCCAAGAATATTCAAAGTAATTAATTTCAGTGGAAAAGAATAATTGAAAATAGACACGACCAAATTCATTGTTCGACAACATATAATTTATGAAATAAAGTTGTCGAAAAATACATCAATTTTCTCATGTTCTTTGACTTTATTTTTAATAATATCAAATTTAGTAAATGTTTTTAATTCAATATACTCTATTTTTTAGGAACATGGATTCTTCAAGAAATAATTAAACGTAGGAATTTTTTTTTAAAAAAAATCCATCAATAAATGCATATAAAAAATGGTCGGTTGGTTCCCAAAATGATGATATATATATATATATATATATATACTTAATTTAAATACTTTTTTTATTAATGAAAAAAAGGTATTTTTTAATTATTAAAACACTCTTTATTTTATAATGTTTGACTTTTGAGATTTTAATTATAAATTAATTTAGGTACGTTTAAATTACTATATTGTGATTTTAATTTGTTTCTTAGTTAATTACTTTTTGGAAAAAGTCATTCTTAGAAAAGCGATTTAAACTAATTTATTATTTCAAAAGACATTTTTATCAAACACTAATTTTGTTTTTTTAGGGGAAAAAAAACATTAAATTTACCTGAAATTATTAAAAATCAATTTTAATTACCCAAAATCAATAAAATTGACTTTAAAGGTATAATGTGAAATTATTAAAATCACTTTTTTGACATTTCAAAATAATAAAAATAAGTTCAAGAGAGTTGTCTCCTAGTCGGTTTCGAGTACAAATACCCTTTTGTTAGAACGCGACAATACTCATCCACCTGTGTCGATTTCGATTTACAAATACCCTTTTGTTATAACGCGAGAATACCCATCCACCTGTGTCGGTTTTGAGTACAAATACCCTTTTGTTAGAATGCGAGGATACCCATCCACCTATGTCGGTTTCGAGTACAGATACCCTTTTTTTAGAACGCGAGAATACCCATCCACCTGTGTCGGTTTCGAGTACAGAAAACCTTTTGTTGGAACGCGAATAAATGACATAAGTTCACTATTTATCCCTCTATTAGAAACATTCTAGATATGTCTACAATTGAGTAAATAGCTCGACGAACAAACGAACGAATTAATATCATAGGCATATATTGGGCCTGTGGCCCAGTATGATCAAGCCCATCATAACAATTGAGTACAAAAGAAGAAAGAAATCCCTACATATTTATCATTTTCCTATATATATCATATATATATATATAAACAAAAAAATAAGAGGTGGGCGTATATTTGAAAACAGAGCCCAGAAAACGGTGAGTTTTGGTTAATAATAATAATATTTAAAAACGAAACAGATAAGGAACAAAGCAAGTGGACCGACAGAGATAAGCTTTCACTACACACAACAGACCAGACACCCTCCTCGTGTCTCGCATCAAACATGTCCTTCTTCAATAAAACATATCACTGTCCCTAAATTCCTCCACACCAAACAACCACATGCTAAGAACACACAAATTCTAAATCCGATAGCCTCTGTCGCCCCCGACCTCGACTGGTAGCCTATTGTGCCGTATGCACGGTCGCTTCCTTGTCCGATGGACGGGTGATGAGCTAGTTTTTAGACGAAACTAATACATACATTGTTACATTACAAGATGATTTATAATGGGAGGGAGCTTAACAGCATTTTATGGACATATGAAAAGAGTTTTAACATGATCCACAGAGGAAGGAAACAAAAGAAAAAACACATAAAAGAACAAAAAATCAGACNTTTTTTTTTTTTTTTTTTTTTTTTTTCTTTCTTCCCTGCTTCGATTAGATTATCTAACTGAGAGACGAATGCAGAAATAACAACGATACCGTGGTGATACCGTGGTGATGTCGATGATGTCGATGACGGTGGTTCCAAGATTATGGGAGGGGAGCTGCAGACATTGGTCATCAGGCTCTTATCACAACATACAATCTGTCTTTGCAGGCAGCCTCCTGAAGAAGTTGAGTGGCACAGAGGGGAGCTTATGCCGGAATCTGGGGTGTCTCAACACATAAAATCCAGTCAGCAGCGCCACGACTTGGAACGGTGTGACGTATAAGACAATGGCAGCGACAAGACAGAACAGAACAAACAGGGCTGTCGCTCTCGGGTCTCTCCAGCTAAGCAAGGATTGCAGCCTTTCTCCTTGAGTCGCCAAATCGCCAACAACGGTCTGAATCCTCCCAGCAATGCTCCTTAGTCGGTCGTACCTCATCCTCACTATGTCACCAGGCCTCGATGTCGGGAATGTGTCGAATTCTTCATCGAGTTCATCAGGGTGTGCAGAGTCTGCGTGTGACAGACGGGTGTCCATGTGTGGCGGATGCCTCGGCCTCCACCGGTAGTACCAAACTCCGATCAAGAACAGGTAGAGGAAAATGGTGGGCAGGATGAGCTCGGGGTACATGACGAGTATTATGAACAGGATGTGTATCAGTACAGTCGTAATCGGGTTTTTCCAGTTGCAAATTTGATCAAACCATTTCCCTACTGCTATTAATCCACTTAAAACTCCCATAATCCTGAAGAAATTCGCTTTGCTTCTTCGCATACTCCACATGTGGGAGCCGACATCCAGCATGTATTCGACTACCTCTTTCCTCAACGGTGGCTCGGCCCGGCTCAGTCTCATCGATACAATCTGAGTCGCCTGATGCCTTAAGCTATCGAGCTGGCTCACGGTCAAAGGATGAATGTAATGCATTTTGGGAAGCAGGGGATGTGTGTACATATGCATCATGTTCAGTAAGGATGAGCAAGTGAACCTCACTGCCAAATGTATCTCACCCATCTTCTTCACTCCATTTTGATGTAAAACTAGAAGAGGATACGAATGTGTGTAAACCCGATCCGTTTCGAGAGTTGAAAGACGTATCCTCACCTTCCCGATCCGTGAATCTTTCGTCCCTGCACCTTTATCTCCGTGCAAATGACAATTATCAAAAACACCGATCGTAACCACCGTACAAGGATCAAAAACTTCCCAAGTGTACTGCTCATTCCACTTCGGTGTGAAGCTATCAATGATCGTCCTAGTTCGAACCCACTTCTGCCCGTATTTCGCTACACAATATGCATCTGTCGTCCCACGACCGTCTTTAGTCTTCATAGGCATCAGTCCCTGAGCGTTGAGGATACCCAACTCCAACACCCCAATGCTCTGCTTCCACAATACTTTCGCTGTAGGTCGAAGATCACTGCTGTAGTGTGTAGATTCATCCAAAACATGGTAACCGCCTTCCAAACAGATCCTCATATGAATTCGGCTAGCGAACTTGAGTTCTTTTTTCTTTTCGCCTTCAAGGACGACATGCTTCTCGAGATTGAACCATTTGCTGTTGATGGGTTTATGGTCTAATCTCCGGTCAACGTATTGCAAAGGAATTGCACATCGACCAAGGGTTTCATCCTTATTCGGAGCAACACGGTCCTCAACGTTCAAAATCAGCGGTTCCTCGAATGGTTCTGCAGCTACAAACATCAAATCCTCATTCCACATAGGATTGATTGTTCTGTTCTGAGAAATCCGTGTTCTCAACGCTTGATTTCCCAGGATAGCCTTCACAAAGACTTCCGGGTATCGACCCTTATCAGTAGGCTGTAAGTCCTGAGCTTCGATAACGTTAACCCGTAAATACCAGAGCTTGGGTGAAAGATACACCTTCGATCGGATATTCGCTAGACCATCGGTTCCACTGACGGTCGCAGCATCTGAATGCCATGCTTCAGGAAATGCTTCATCAGCTTGAGTGCCCATCCAAACAGCCAACATTAGTTCTCCTTTCAGTTTAACGCCTTTTTTGTCGTCCAATCTATACCATTGAGGAGCCAATGGACTGTCGGGTGGAACACGTTTTGGAATCTCATTCATGTCGAACAAAACACGACCCATGAAATCATCCTTCACAAAATCTTTATCCTTCACAGTAACCTCAAGCACTGAAGACTGAATCCGGTCTTTCGAAAACGCAAAAACCTGGTTCCATTCAGGATTTGACTTCTTCTCAAAATGTCGAGTCGTACCCTTGTAGTTTCCGAGCTTTACTTCCACATAAGGGTCACAGCTGCCTGTAGCATCCTTTCCAGGCAAATCTCTCGCTTTGACAACACGAACATAGAGATACTGCATTTGCTCAACGAGGTCATACGTGCTCGTGAGCTTATCTCCGGTGACCTTCCCCCCACCAAGATGGGGATTGGTCTCCTTCAATAGAAAGTCCTCCGGTGGTGGCCTCTGCATCTTCTCGGTGATACGCAACAAGACCCGAATCCGAAATAACTAGCAGTCGAAAACAGTCCGATTTCCTCACAGAATCTGAAGCTGAATCCAAATTATGTCAAAAAGTTCTCAGAAGCCTATAAAATAAGGAAGAACAGAAGAATAAAACAAAAACAGCTAGCCGTTACAGTAAGTGAATAGATTAAGATCGCCTCAAACTATGAAAATTTCAAACCAAAGTTCCTTAAAAGACTCGAAATATTAGCAGTTCTAGACACAGACATGCAACATCGAACTCACAAAATTAAAACACAAAAGTAGGTAAGCTATCCCAAACTATTTTGAATATCAACAACTCAAATGGATTAAAAAAATACAAAGATCTTATAACTTCATAAAATAATATTACCTCAAAAGTAGTACATAGAAATCCAAACAGTTCCTGTCGGATAGTATCAGATCTATGTGCCAGAACCCTGAACATTCCAAAACAGAGAAATCCACAAGATTAAACCAAACCACAGAGGCTTTCATCTAAAAACACCACAAAAATGCAAAAACCCAGAAGAGAAATTCTCCTTCAAGCTCAAGATTACTACGTTATCATCCACGAGAAAGGACAAAAACAAAGACAGCCATGAGTTCGTCATTTTCTGGAAACAAAAACAGAACATAGTGTGTAATGCTAATTACGCCACACCCAGAAGAAGCATTTGGGTTTCGAGAACTTTCTAGACACTAATCAGGGTTTAGTTTCAAAACCCACAAAAACCCAAAACGAAATTTCATCATCCTTTCAAGAAATTTCCCAAGAAACATACAGAGTAAGAGAAAAACAGAGCGTTAAAGGCACTAACAAGAACAGAGCATATCATATCCGAAAGAAAACACGATTAAGCCACACAAACACAAAGAAAAACCAATCAAAACGAGGATTTCACACGAAAACTAAAAGGATCATGCAAAGCCATTGAAGATTAAGAGAGCACCTAAAATGGGGTGAAGGCGATTGAGAGGGGTTTTGGAGGGAAAAAAATCATCGCCGACAGAAACCCAGGAGAGGAAAAGAGAAAGCGGTGATGTTTAACGAAGAGAAGGGAATGAAGGGGTGAGGATAAAGAGGGAAAAGAAAGAAGGAAAAGAAGAGAAAAGGAGAGGGGGAAAGCAAAGGAAAGAGGGGTTTGCAGAGCAGGAATGCTTTTGCTTTTTGCAGAATTTGCTTTATGGGTTGGGATCTGATGAATCTGCGAGAAATATACAGAAATTGTTAGGGGGGGGTGGAGAGAGTATTTAGTATGGAAGAGGTGGGAGGTGGAGGGGCCCAAAGAAGCGTGTGAAGAACCACCATGGGAGCTCACAGGTGCGGTGGATATCTATCTCTGTTGCTTTGGGCTAATAATTAAGATACTTAACATGGAATTAGCAACTCTTCTTCCATCTTCATCTCCTCTTCTCTACTGCGTTTCTCTTTTTTGTTTTCTCGCTCTCCGTGTGACTTGGGGAACTGTGAAAAATGATGAACAGTGTTGGATTAAGTTGAATTGGGTCGGTTCCAGGGATGAATCAAATGTCTTTGGATTCTTTGTTTTTTTGGTATGTGTGAGTATTTCATTTGTTGGTATAGTTCCATTGGATAAGATATACTCATGGAATGAGTGGATATTTTAAATTTGGTACTAATTTGGGAAGCGAGAAAACTTCAATGATCTAAAATGACCTCTCTAAGTAATTTTATTCTTTCGAGTAATTACATAATTTTAACCTAAATTCAAAAGTAAAAAAAGTTCACTCCAATCCAAAAAACGCATAAAAAAAAGAGATGAAGAATCAATATTCAAAAAGTTTGATTCTTTACCAATATGTTGTATTCATGCTATGGAAATATAGAAGGGTGAGAGATCGCTTACTTCATTTTTTTTTAGACTGATTAAGAAATAATTCAAGATACCGCAGTTTATAAATAGTTTATAAATACAATTCAAGATACCGCAGTTTATAAATAGTTTATAAATACAGTTCAACGTTAATTGACATTAACTCTATTTTATTCTTCGTTGATGATTATTTCTTTATTTATTTTAAGAGTAGATATGGCGTAGATATGGCTTAAAATATTAAAAACGGATCGGGTTTTGATGACGGCTAAAGATGTATGAAACCATTCTGAGTCTATAAGGTTTTCATAACATGATACACAGAAGCTTGGACATACGTTGTTAGGTCGTAAGCGATGTAATTTCGAGTTGATTGATTGAAGATTCAATTACGTTATAAGATACGTTATTTGAGGTATGATAAAAGTACAATAAACAATTGCTTCAAAACCGATACAGTAAGTATTAAGTACATATTGTACGAGTATCGAATTAGCATTCATCTACGGTTTACTAACAAACATATCAAAAAGCGAGAGAGTTGTACAGATGTTAAAGAAGTTGCATGGATTGCATAAACTCAATGACTTTATAGAAGAATAGAATGCACAAGAAAAAGTGGTGGGGGTGGTATCCAAAGCATCAGAATCAAGCACACCTCCATGCATAAAACATATATATAATATATTCCATTGAAAGGGGGGAGATAGGAACTTGGAAGACTCTTTTTTGAGACACAACAAAATGTAAAGAATAAAGCTTTGGTAAGAAATAGTGCTTTTGAAGGAACCCAATTATTCCTATGCCCAAAAAGAAGTTCATGGGAGAGCCAATATTAGGGTTAATATATTGCCTCACATCTATGTGCATATCCATTCCTTACGAGAGAAGTCACCCTCTGATTTCAAGATATGACACTTTTAATATCATGGGTGTCGGGTAAGTTTCAACCAAGTAGAATTGGTCATCCAAGCTCTATAATCTAACCTTTAGTTGAGTTAAATAGCTAGACAAGCTCAAATGGATAGGTGAAACTTGACCAAAGTATCGAGTTTGTCGAGAGCTGACAAGCTAAGTTCGATGATCGGCGACTAATCAAGCTAAAGTTAGGAGTTGAACTTTAACTAGAAAGACTTGTCAAGCTATAACCTGAAAGATAATCATTGATTAAACTAAGAGATTAATAACAAACTTCTAATCTGTTGTTAAGCTATGAAGGGAAGTGAGAGATTAATATTAGATGCTTAAGTAATGTGACAACTCAAGCTTCAATGCCGTAAAGGATTAAATGCAGCTTAGTATAAAACTGATACACAAGTATATATATGAATCCATTATGAGAAAGAACCGAAGAAACTAACCATAGTGAGATATAAAATTTCCCTGAAAGAGGAAAACATAGTGCCATTTGACAATTTTGCTAGTAGAAAGCTTCCACATATTAATGGTGATAAATCCGAAACTAACCATAAAAACAAGTTGAACAAATTGAGAGTACCTTTTTATTCATACAACCATCGCTGTTAAGCTCGCTCAAGAGAACTGAGAGTATAATTACATCTCTGGAAAACCAAAAGAGAAAGCCAACCAATTGCTGCAAATATTAGTAATGCTACTCGATGTGGGATCTCTTCTTGGTGGTGTAAGGGTAGTACTCCTTGCCATTGTCAATTCTTGTGGTCTGACCACCAACATCAATTAGTGCAGAAGTAACTGCCAAAGCAGCTCCAGCAGAAATGGCTGTTGGAATACTTTTTCCTGAAAGAAAACAATAGAAACAGTTAACCACTTTCAGACCAAGTTTACTTATTAGGGACATGAAAAGAAAACAGATTAGGAACACATCCTAAAGCAACGGATCAGAAAGATGAGAATGACACTTCACTTTACAAAAATGTGCTGATAGGGATTATTGTGACAAATATAACAATCAAGCTATACCCATATCAGGCAATTGCCACCTCTTGTGAGACAATTTCGAGTACTACATAGTGTGGATATGACTTTCATTCATTCAGCCAAGTAGGGATTAATTCAGAGTGACATGAGGTCTAGAATTATTAAAAACAATTATGAAGAAAAGGTCATAGCTTTAGCGGAGAAAGTAGGTATTACAAGAGTGTTTGAAATTCTCTCCCTCCCTCCTTTGTCTTAGATTTTGTGTGTGTTTGTGTGTGTGTGTATTAAATAGCACTTCCCTCCAATTTGCGCCATTTAATTTAGTTGGAATGCAAACTTTTGCAGTCCAAGTCCAAACTTAAGCCTCTGTCCTGCCTAAGAGGTTGTTACTAAGATGCAGACTAATTATTTGTCTTTAAGGTAGAAACTTTGATAAACATAGGAGAGGAGAATTCTTTAGGGAGGTGCAGACTAGGATGGAGGCTGCCTATTAATAAAGTACACAGAGGTCTCTCGCTCTTTGGAACACAGAGGTCTTGGCGTCATAAATATAGCTAAGTGAAATGACACATTTTTAACCAAATGCATATTGTGGTTCCTTTTAGAAAGTAATGCACCATGGTAGGTATGGGAAGGATAAGTCAGGTGTATCACCAGGTGCAGAAATGTCCTGCAGCAGTTGCTTGCATATTTCCAAGCTTAGATATATTTTGGATACTGCAGCCTTTGGTTGCATGTTTTAGGTGGGAGAAGGCAGTAGAGTTAAATTTTGGAATGACATCTGGACAAGACTACTCTCTCCTTTTATCTACTAGACTCTATGCTTGCTAGCAATTATGGAATGATTCTAATAGGCGTTCAATGTTGAACTTTTACTGTGATCTAAGTTATTCTGAATTGGGCTACCGGCTAGAGGTATGCAGGTTGAATGGTTTATCCATTTTTAGATATCGTGGACAATGAAGTCTAAATAGGTAAACACTCGCCTTCCTTTCTTCTATAAATGCTAGATACCACTTCATGCCAAATTTGATTTGATTCACTGAAAAAGTGCCATACCCATTGCGACCAGTACTATTTTTTCTTTCTCAAGTAGCCCCAGCCCACCACAATCAATAGGCAAAGACAACACATTCCAGTGTACAAGATGGCTTAGGTTCCTGTCTGAATTATCTATCAGCCATACAAAAATTCCTCAACATTTTTTCCAAACTTACCACTTTTATTTACCTAAACACAGGAAAATATGACATGAAATAGGTAGGTAAGGTGGGAAGACCTGCTTGTCAAAGAGCCAATCTCCCCCGTTAGAAAGGTAAGACTTCCATTTTTCAAACTTATAAAGGACTTCATCTTCTTCCATGGGCTTCCGAAACTCTAGCCTTATGAATTTATCATGCACAGGCATCCCCGAGTAAGAAATTGACATGTTACAAGGTCAAACACCATTTTCTTTGCAGAAGCCCTCACTTCAGCAAAAGGAATATTCTAGACCACAAACCTGNTATCTCTGTTGCTTTGGGCTAATAATTAAGATACTTAACATGGAATTAGCAACTCTTCTTCCATCTTCATCTCCTCTTCTCTACTGCGTTTCTCTTTTTTGTTTTCTCGCTCTCCGTGTGACTTGGGGAACTGTGAAAAATGATGAACAGTGTTGGATTAAGTTGAATTGGGTCGGTTCCAGGGATGAATCAAATNAACAGAAGAATAAAACAAAAACAGCTAGCCGTTACAGTAAGTGAATAGATTAAGATCGCCTCAAACTATGAAAATTTCAAACCAAAGTTCCTTAAAAGACTCGAAATATTAGCAGTTCTAGACACAGACATGCAACATCGAACTCACAAAATTAAAACACAAAAGTAGGTAAGCTATCCCAAACTATTTTGAATATCAACAACTCAAATGGATTAAAAAAATACAAAGATCTTATAACTTCATAAAATAATATTACCTCAAAAGTAGTACATAGAAATCCAAACAGTTCCTGTCGGATAGTATCAGATCTATGTGCCAGAACCCTGAACATTCCAAAACAGAGAAATCCACAAGATTAAACCAAACCACAGAGGCTTTCATCTAAAAACACCACAAAAATGCAAAAACCCAGAAGAGAAATTCTCCTTCAAGCTCAAGATTACTACGTTATCATCCACGAGAAAGGACAAAAACAAAGACAGCCATGAGTTCGTCATTTTCTGGAAACAAAAACAGAACATAGTGTGTAATGCTAATTACGCCACACCCAGAAGAAGCATTTGGGTTTCGAGAACTTTCTAGACACTAATCAGGGTTTAGTTTCAAAACCCACAAAAACCCAAAACGAAATTTCATCATCCTTTCAAGAAATTTCCCAAGAAACATACAGAGTAAGAGAAAAACAGAGCGTTAAAGGCACTAACAAGAACAGAGCATATCATATCCGAAAGAAAACACGATTAAGCCACACAAACACAAAGAAAAACCAATCAAAACGAGGATTTCACACGAAAACTAAAAGGATCATGCAAAGCCATTGAAGATTAAGAGAGCACCTAAAATGGGGTGAAGGCGATTGAGAGGGGTTTTGGAGGGAAAAAAATCATCGCCGACAGAAACCCAGGAGAGGAAAAGAGAAAGCGGTGATGTTTAACGAAGAGAAGGGAATGAAGGGGTGAGGATAAAGAGGGAAAAGAAAGAAGGAAAAGAAGAGAAAAGGAGAGGGGGAAAGCAAAGGAAAGAGGGGTTTGCAGAGCAGGAATGCTTTTGCTTTTTGCAGAATTTGCTTTATGGGTTGGGATCTGATGAATCTGCGAGAAATATACAGAAATTGTTAGGGGGGGGTGGAGAGAGTATTTAGTATGGAAGAGGTGGGAGGTGGAGGGGCCCAAAGAAGCGTGTGAAGAACCACCATGGGAGCTCACAGGTGCGGTGGATATCTATCTCTGTTGCTTTGGGCTAATAATTAAGATACTTAACATGGAATTAGCAACTCTTCTTCCATCTTCATCTCCTCTTCTCTACTGCGTTTCTCTTTTTTGTTTTCTCGCTCTCCGTGTGACTTGGGGAACTGTGAAAAATGATGAACAGTGTTGGATTAAGTTGAATTGGGTCGGTTCCAGGGATGAATCAAATGTCTTTGGATTCTTTGTTTTTTTGGTATGTGTGAGTATTTCATTTGTTGGTATAGTTCCATTGGATAAGATATACTCATGGAATGAGTGGATATTTTAAATTTGGTACTAATTTGGGAAGCGAGAAAACTTCAATGATCTAAAATGACCTCTCTAAGTAATTTTATTCTTTCGAGTAATTACATAATTTTAACCTAAATTCAAAAGTAAAAAAAGTTCACTCCAATCCAAAAAACGCATAAAAAAAAGAGATGAAGAATCAATATTCAAAAAGTTTGATTCTTTACCAATATGTTGTATTCATGCTATGGAAATATAGAAGGGTGAGAGATCGCTTACTTCATTTTTTTTTAGACTGATTAAGAAATAATTCAAGATACCGCAGTTTATAAATAGTTTATAAATACAATTCAAGATACCGCAGTTTATAAATAGTTTATAAATACAGTTCAACGTTAATTGACATTAACTCTATTTTATTCTTCGTTGATGATTATTTCTTTATTTATTTTAAGAGTAGATATGGCGTAGATATGGCTTAAAATATTAAAAACGGATCGGGTTTTGATGACGGCTAAAGATGTATGAAACCATTCTGAGTCTATAAGGTTTTCATAACATGATACACAGAAGCTTGGACATACGTTGTTAGGTCGTAAGCGATGTAATTTCGAGTTGATTGATTGAAGATTCAATTACGTTATAAGATACGTTATTTGAGGTATGATAAAAGTACAATAAACAATTGCTTCAAAACCGATACAGTAAGTATTAAGTACATATTGTACGAGTATCGAATTAGCATTCATCTACGGTTTACTAACAAACATATCAAAAAGCGAGAGAGTTGTACAGATGTTAAAGAAGTTGCATGGATTGCATAAACTCAATGACTTTATAGAAGAATAGAATGCACAAGAAAAAGTGGTGGGGGTGGTATCCAAAGCATCAGAATCAAGCACACCTCCATGCATAAAACATATATATAATATATTCCATTGAAAGGGGGGAGATAGGAACTTGGAAGACTCTTTTTTGAGACACAACAAAATGTAAAGAATAAAGCTTTGGTAAGAAATAGTGCTTTTGAAGGAACCCAATTATTCCTATGCCCAAAAAGAAGTTCATGGGAGAGCCAATATTAGGGTTAATATATTGCCTCACATCTATGTGCATATCCATTCCTTACGAGAGAAGTCACCCTCTGATTTCAAGATATGACACTTTTAATATCATGGGTGTCGGGTAAGTTTCAACCAAGTAGAATTGGTCATCCAAGCTCTATAATCTAACCTTTAGTTGAGTTAAATAGCTAGACAAGCTCAAATGGATAGGTGAAACTTGACCAAAGTATCGAGTTTGTCGAGAGCTGACAAGCTAAGTTCGATGATCGGCGACTAATCAAGCTAAAGTTAGGAGTTGAACTTTAACTAGAAAGACTTGTCAAGCTATAACCTGAAAGATAATCATTGATTAAACTAAGAGATTAATAACAAACTTCTAATCTGTTGTTAAGCTATGAAGGGAAGTGAGAGATTAATATTAGATGCTTAAGTAATGTGACAACTCAAGCTTCAATGCCGTAAAGGATTAAATGCAGCTTAGTATAAAACTGATACACAAGTATATATATGAATCCATTATGAGAAAGAACCGAAGAAACTAACCATAGTGAGATATAAAATTTCCCTGAAAGAGGAAAACATAGTGCCATTTGACAATTTTGCTAGTAGAAAGCTTCCACATATTAATGGTGATAAATCCGAAACTAACCATAAAAACAAGTTGAACAAATTGAGAGTACCTTTTTATTCATACAACCATCGCTGTTAAGCTCGCTCAAGAGAACTGAGAGTATAATTACATCTCTGGAAAACCAAAAGAGAAAGCCAACCAATTGCTGCAAATATTAGTAATGCTACTCGATGTGGGATCTCTTCTTGGTGGTGTAAGGGTAGTACTCCTTGCCATTGTCAATTCTTGTGGTCTGACCACCAACATCAATTAGTGCAGAAGTAACTGCCAAAGCAGCTCCAGCAGAAATGGCTGTTGGAATACTTTTTCCTGAAAGAAAACAATAGAAACAGTTAACCACTTTCAGACCAAGTTTACTTATTAGGGACATGAAAAGAAAACAGATTAGGAACACATCCTAAAGCAACGGATCAGAAAGATGAGAATGACACTTCACTTTACAAAAATGTGCTGATAGGGATTATTGTGACAAATATAACAATCAAGCTATACCCATATCAGGCAATTGCCACCTCTTGTGAGACAATTTCGAGTACTACATAGTGTGGATATGACTTTCATTCATTCAGCCAAGTAGGGATTAATTCAGAGTGACATGAGGTCTAGAATTATTAAAAACAATTATGAAGAAAAGGTCATAGCTTTAGCGGAGAAAGTAGGTATTACAAGAGTGTTTGAAATTCTCTCCCTCCCTCCTTTGTCTTAGATTTTGTGTGTGTTTGTGTGTGTGTGTATTAAATAGCACTTCCCTCCAATTTGCGCCATTTAATTTAGTTGGAATGCAAACTTTTGCAGTCCAAGTCCAAACTTAAGCCTCTGTCCTGCCTAAGAGGTTGTTACTAAGATGCAGACTAATTATTTGTCTTTAAGGTAGAAACTTTGATAAACATAGGAGAGGAGAATTCTTTAGGGAGGTGCAGACTAGGATGGAGGCTGCCTATTAATAAAGTACACAGAGGTCTCTCGCTCTTTGGAACACAGAGGTCTTGGCGTCATAAATATAGCTAAGTGAAATGACACATTTTTAACCAAATGCATATTGTGGTTCCTTTTAGAAAGTAATGCACCATGGTAGGTATGGGAAGGATAAGTCAGGTGTATCACCAGGTGCAGAAATGTCCTGCAGCAGTTGCTTGCATATTTCCAAGCTTAGATATATTTTGGATACTGCAGCCTTTGGTTGCATGTTTTAGGTGGGAGAAGGCAGTAGAGTTAAATTTTGGAATGACATCTGGACAAGACTACTCTCTCCTTTTATCTACTAGACTCTATGCTTGCTAGCAATTATGGAATGATTCTAATAGGCGTTCAATGTTGAACTTTTACTGTGATCTAAGTTATTCTGAATTGGGCTACCGGCTAGAGGTATGCAGGTTGAATGGTTTATCCATTTTTAGATATCGTGGACAATGAAGTCTAAATAGGTAAACACTCGCCTTCCTTTCTTCTATAAATGCTAGATACCACTTCATGCCAAATTTGATTTGATTCACTGAAAAAGTGCCATACCCATTGCGACCAGTACTATTTTTTCTTTCTCAAGTAGCCCCAGCCCACCACAATCAATAGGCAAAGACAACACATTCCAGTGTACAAGATGGCTTAGGTTCCTGTCTGAATTATCTATCAGCCATACAAAAATTCCTCAACATTTTTTCCAAACTTACCACTTTTATTTACCTAAACACAGGAAAATATGACATGAAATAGGTAGGTAAGGTGGGAAGACCTGCTTGTCAAAGAGCCAATCTCCCCCGTTAGAAAGGTAAGACTTCCATTTTTCAAACTTATAAAGGACTTCATCTTCTTCCATGGGCTTCCGAAACTCTAGCCTTATGAATTTATCATGCACAGGCATCCCCGAGTAAGAAATTGACATGTTACAAGGTCAAACACCATTTTCTTTGCAGAAGCCCTCACTTCAGCAAAAGGAATATTCTAGACCACAAACCTGAAGTTTTCGCATTTATTTTTAGGTTCAAAGAAATATAAAAAATCCAATGTACCTTAAGTAAATGCTCTAACACTTTCCTATCATCTTTGCATATAAGTAAATTACTCTCCATAAAATGAATATGTGAAAATGCTCCTGGTTCTCCTCAAGGAATAAAAATGTTCAAGAAAACCCCACAAATACCATGTTCAATCAAACTACTCAACACATTTCCAATCAAGAAAGAAACAAAATGACAAAAAAATCTGTCCTTTTAAATGTAGCCCTCAACAGCCCTCTTAGTCTACCATTAAGAAAAATAACAGAGTTTTATTCCATTAACGGGAGCTAGTGTTTGCAATCACACGATCCAAGAATTTGTTAGTCCATTTTATCCATCTCATGCCCAGGCCTTTGCTTTTAAACGCCATTAGCAAAAATTCCTAATCAACTATATGGCTTTCTCAAAGTAGACTTAAGTATCCATTCCCACTTTTTCTAATTTATATAATCTTACATTCCTTCAGTCTGAGCATGGATAGAATCAATTAGTTGCAATCCTTCCACATGAGCATTTTGACTTGTTGACATTATGCAAGGCAACATATACTTAAAACTTTTCTTTTTTTAAGAAACCAAAGTTTCATTGTGAAATAATGATAGAAAAGATGAATACAAAAAAAAAAAAAAAAAAAAAAAAAAAAAAAAAAAAAAAAAAAAACCACAAAAAAGTGAAGGGAACCTCAAACCAACTAAAAAATGTCTCTAATCTAATAAAATCGAATCAAGATCATAATCACAAAAGAGGTTATTAATAAACGCCCATGGGGAGGCATTAAATTGAGCCCCCTCCAAGACCTCCTCATTCGAACTCCCAACCTTCCTAAAAATTCTAGTGTTCCTCTCTAGTCAAATACCCCAAACAATAGCAAGAAATCTTGCTTACCACAACACATGACCTTTCTCACTTAAAGTAGTGAGGCATACTAAACAATAATAATAATAAAGAAAACTTGTTGTTTCTATATTGTAAAAAAAATTCCTTAAAATAAAGGTACATTAGTTTTGCTTTGGAATCGGGAGGGGGGGTTCCAGGCCTCTTAAAGTCTAGAGTACTCTGTATCAGTTTCACACAGTTATGCAATAGTGCTACTTCCATTTGCTTAGTCCGTAACCATGCCAGTATTGAACTTCAGAATAACAGTAATCTTTCATAATTTTTCTCTTTGTTTTTTACAAGAAACAAAGAATATATCAATAGCAAGAAAGTCATGCTAGACCAAAGTGTTAAAAAAAAAAGACTCCAAATTAGCTGAAATATGCACACCATAATAGTCACAAAAATACTTAGAGAGAGAACACCAGATGGATGCAAAAATCACAGTAGGAGGGCGCTTCTGCTGAAGCATATGCCTACTGTAACCTACAGTAACCCGAGCTTAAATAACATACTTACAATCCCCATCCAGTGCACCAGTTCCACTTTTCATAAAAAGGTTGAGAGTAAGAAAACCAAAAAGGTTAGACGGAACACAATAATGAGTGCATTAAATTAATGATAAATGGTGTTAACTTTTTTGGAGTTAGCATTTAAATATCAACAGATGAAAACATGCCACATAAACTTCAGTTAGGAGAAAAGAAAAAAAACTCTCCACATTCATAAAATAAAACTTCATTCCATCCTCTATGACAGGCAAGCAGAGAAAAGGAGAAACAACACTTATAAAACATGTTAACAGAACTTTGTTCACGTTTGCTAATTTAAGAATTCAAACTGCGACCGTATCAAGAACTAGAAAGAGTACAAAGTTTCACCTTTATATCCGAGAACAGATGCTCCAGCTGCAAAACCACCTATAGCTCCATTAACGAAGTCTCTTTTCATTCTATAATTCTGGACAAGCTGCTCAACGCCAATGTATACCCCTCCAATAGCAGCAAATGTCATCCCATAGTTTCCCATCATTTTCAAGGTTCTCACAAGCCCGGGCAGAGCAACATTTCTCTCAACACGGGGCACATCATACCAAGTGGCAGCAATTGTCCCAAAAATGGTCCCTGAAACAAATCCTGTAGTAGCACCTTTGATCGTTTTCATTATTGACGTATCATCATCCTCCAAGTACCTACGCTCTGAAGCATCCATGGGTTTTTTTTTTTTTCAAGTTACTGGCAATGACCAAAGCTGCAGAAAGAAAAGATGCAAGACTCAGGTCTCAAAAACCACGTCGAAAGAAACTTTTTTTTTTTTTTTTTTTTTTTTGTGAAATCATTCACTTAAGCGGAAAATTAATTAGGTGAAATAATAACGAAACATGTATGTATCCCATTCCTTTACGTTTTCTCAGCAGAAAAAGACGTGCATTAAAAAAAAAAAAATCAGGAATTTCTAACTTCCTGTGAAGAACGAGCAGCTAGATGCAAACATCCTAATGGAACTGCAAAAAGAGTAGGGCAATCTACATCGTCAATTCGAACCAATAACCCGCTAGATAACGAACAATTCGAAACCTAAGCCAAATACATGCGTTTAGATCAAGCCGGAAGCGTCAAACAATATCCGCTAACTGGCACACCTGCAGACTAAAATTCAATTTCTCTATTTCCTCGAAAAGAGAAGCAGGCAGATCAAACCGCAGAGAGGTAAACCTAGACGGATTGCGTTTACAATTACATCGAGTGCGATCAAGCATTGTAGATTAGGAAAATCCATAAACATTCAAACAAAGAGGATTGGATAGAAGGAAGAAACAAATACCCGTTACGATGAAGCTCGCGGGAAAGAGGAAGAGGAGGAGGAGACTGAACTTCTAAAACCAGCGCAAGAAGAACTCTTCAACTCGTGTTACTCAATCTGGCGCCGTTGCAGCCCGATTCTCAGATGGTTGCGTAATTACAATACTACCCTTGTCGATGCATCCACTACAATTACATATATTAAATTATAAATTTAGCCCAATTTTAATTTTGTACAATTTCTCTTATAAAATCATATTTTTTTATTATTATTTTGAATTCAATAAATCTTGAATTTTTAATTTCGAATTTTTCCCATATTTCTTAAAAGAAATATTTCTCAGACTCAAATCTTTTATAGACTCTTTGTTCTATTCATAATAAAATAATGTTGAGGTATTTGATACGTCCTTTTTCGCCCGATGATAGATGGTCAATTCTAGGTCTTTATACACACAGAAAGAGGTCTCGGTCAATTCTAGGTCTTTATACACACAGAAAGAGGTCTCTCTCTTTCTTTGCCCGATGATAGAGGGCCAATTCTATAATACCCTTTTGTTGTACAAGATGGAGTTGTCTCACTTCGAGTGTAGTCAAATCTGATGATACCCTTTGGCGAAGTTACCTACCAAATCAAAGGCCTAGTAGATGATCGGAATCCCTCAGGTCAATGAAGACTAATTCACTTACTCCAACTCTCACATTTTTATCTCGGTAAGTGTTTCTTCTATTTAATTTACACTGGGTCTCTGGTTCGAGATAGTCGTACATACTAAGAATTCATCCCAGTCTTTCACAACACAACCCGAGATGCAAAAACTGATCATATTACAAAGGGGGGAAGAAAAAAAAGGCAACCTTTCTCTAATATTGGGTCTATCACAAACTTTTTTGTTCTCTTAATTCAGTAACTTTCTTGTTCAAGTGAGTTTCATATAGGACCAGAAATTGGCCATGGCCTGCATTGTTACAATCAACACAAAGAGTAACGACTCTATGAAGCTCAAACCTGCTATACATGAGAATTTAGTCAACAAAACTTCTGGCTGATCTTGGAACTTTTTCCTTGTCATCTAAGAGATGAAATGGAAATGAATCTAATTATTCTGGTCAATTGGTGTCCAACAAGATCAGATGGATGAGCAGCTATATGTTGGCGAGCTCATGAAGCCTGTGTTGGTTGTATGGAAGGATTTCTCAAAGGTGTCAACTGCTTTACTTACTACTGCAGCACGTTTTTCCATCTCGACCCTTCTCCGAATACTTGTCAGGTACCCGACAATAGCGAACATAGGAGGCCGATGCTTCGTTACAGGCTGATTAAGTTTTCAATCACACACACAGATGTGAAGGTCAGCCAGCCGTTGGTTACATAAACAAATCAACTAGTGACATACGTCAAAGAGAGTTTCTATATCTCACAAGGGTGTCCTGCCATTTACCTGTATACAAAGGGTGATAATATCAGCATAGCGAGAGAAAACCTTGGAGGATATTGTTCCTTTAATGTCAGGATCGATAATCTCGTCTAGACTCCCACAATCGTGAAGCTGAAATGACGCCCGTCTTAACCGAGATTGCTCGATCCCTGGTCTCAAACTGTGTGACATGAATCAAAGTTTTAACAATCTGGAAAGAGCCAAAGGGATGAGAAAAGCTAGAAGATACAGCCAAGAGGTAGGATAGGCCATACTCATTAGGTTTTTTTCCTGTAATAAGCTCCAAAAGCAATACACCGAATGCATACACATCACTTTTGGTATAATCAATCCCAGACTGGCCATATTCAGGTGCAAAGTAGCCAGTGCCAGCAATAGCTATTTGAGCAGCCTGTTTTCATCAATATTTCGTTAATAAAATGGCTAAGAAAAGATACTGTGATCAAGGTTAAACAAATTACTTCCCAAGAACATATAGGGAACAAACGAATTGGATGAAGATGATAACAGGAAAACGTGCAGTAGAGAGAAAAAGAATGACAGAGCGTTTCTAGATGTCTTTGAGCTAGAATACGACTGTTCGGACTACCATTTAAAGTAACATTGAACATCCCTTGCAATATTTTTTGTTTATGAAAAGTTCGTACCTGAAGACGACTGTTCGGACTACCATTTCAAGCATTTAAGGATGGTTTAAGTATATTCAGGATGTTACTTGCCTTGATTTTAACTCCATTGCTTACAAGAGGCTTCAAAACAGACAAACCACAGTCACAAATCTTCGGCATTAATTCTTCATCAAGCATGATGTTGGCGGCCTTCAAATTGAAGTGCGACAATGGGGGGAAAAAAGCATTATGCAAGTAACTGAAAATGCAGAAAGACAACGATTAGAACCCCATAAAATATAAGCTGCTTGAAGCTTCCTTAGACAAAGAGATACTTATGAGTTAGTGGCATAAATATAAAAAGCACTTGAGAAAAATCAAAATTGTTCGACGATAGAGATTACGAAGCCACGTTCCACAAGCAAGTTTCTAGATCAAAAGAAGACTCAGTCCTGATTATTAATGTACTTACTCCAAAGCCTTGGCAACTCCATGAGCAATTTGGAGTCGAACACTCCACGATAGAGGGTTTTGTCCGACGCTGTGCAGAGCATCATCAAGAGACAGATTCCCGACATACTCATAGGCTAGTAGATGTTGCCCGTTCTCTACACTATATCCAAGAAGGCTAACAATGTTAGGATGCCTCAGACGAGTAATAGTGCAGACCACATCCAAAAACTGTTGTTCTTCTGTGAAAGAGAGTGCTGCCATATCAACCATTTTCACAGCCAAAATCTGATCCAAAATACAAATGTAGTTAGATTTTTTCATTAGATACACTGGCATCAAATATGAGTATCATTTTGAAAAGTAAATTGGTAGTACTGATTCAAGTGTGCTCATTATACTTGGCCATCGGGAAATTCAGCTTTATAGACAGAACCAAGAGATCCCTCTCCAAGAAGGTTTTCTTCACTGTACTTGTTAGTAGCAGACTCAAGCTCAGTCACGGTGTAAGTTTTTGTTTTCACTGGGAACCTGGATCTCCTAGAGAAACTTCTTCTGCCATATGCCCTCTCAGTTCTGGCATGACGAGTAGAACAGGCACGATTTGGACCGCCACCTATGACTGGAGAACCGACAGGCAAGATATTTGGACTATCATCTGGTGGAATAACTGTCTATCACAACACAGATAGAGAAAAACATAAAACGAGAAAAGATGACATTAATTGAAAACGGCACAAGCAACAGTTTGTAACCGAAATTTGTTTAATTTCTTGGCATAAAATTGATGCAGAAGTCAAAAAATGTCTCTAAAGATAATGACATTCATACTTAAACAAATGACTGGAACAAGTAGATGAGCATATTCAATGAGAGATTTTTCCCCTACTCCCTAAATGGTGAGAGCTAAGCACTTCATACTAAATTTCATCGAAACATATTTCTTTGTTCTCAAAATTTTAAAAGACTTAAAAAAAAAATGAAGTGGAAATAATTGAATCATTGGGTTCAACGAATATCTACACCATATCTTCTGAAATCTTGATGGTAAAACCATAAAACTCAGTATATTGAGCCCTCCAGAACATAAAAATAGAATGTTTGAATCAGAAACACACAAGCAGGTAAAGGTAGTACAAATATAGGAAAAAACATAGAGACCAATGGCACTAAATTCAGTCAAAACTTGACATGAATGTTCCGTAAATTCATTAATCAATCCTTCATTTTAAGATATTTGGGTAATTTGTTCACGTGTAATCATGTTTCACTATATACGTCCCAGAAGGTACGATAGAGAATGTAGCAGTATGAGAAGTTGCATGTGAGGAGAAGATCATTCACCTGCAGCTGTGCTGATTGGAAGAGACATGTTTACGTGCTTCATGCTCCCTTTCTTTGCACATATTTGAGTCTTGCAGATTGCAATAAATAGAGCTGCAAGGATTATCACAACACCACCTCCACCAGCCACTATAGCTATTCCACCAGGACCTAATTTCCCCCCCTTTTTCCCAACCTTTTTCTTGTAGGGACATTTCTCGATGATAATTGACTCAGTTAATGGAGGCCTGCTATTGTTGTACGTCAAAGGTGCTTTTTCCAAGGAAAAATCGCAGGGTGGAGATTTACTTACATCGAACCCATTTCCCCCAATCCTGATGAGGGATTGAGAGGCAACATAAGAAAAAACTTAGAGATAAATAATGCCTAGTTTAGGCAAAAGAAAGACCCTAACTGCTAAGAGATATAAAAACCTCACCATAAACGTGGAATGGTCTTAAAATGCTCTGGAATAGTGCCGCTAAAGTAATTGTCTTGGATGTTCCTAGTAAAGTTTAATGTGAGTCAAAAGGTTATATAGCGACACAAGTTAAAATTCAGTAGAACGGTAATGGAAAAACATACAAATCAGTTAATGGAAGATGAGATAAGTAGGAAACCGATCCTGTGAATTTGTTTTCCTGCAAGAACCTAGTATGCTAGATATTAATGAAACTAATAATTTGTATTAATTAATTTATCAAGAAGAAATAATCGAATTCAAAAACCCACAGTCTATTGATATTAGTCAGAGCAGCAAATGAATTTGATAAATCTCCAGTGAAGTTGTTATATGACAGATCCCTGTATAATAAGAACAATCAGTGGTTAAAACAGCCTGACCAAAAGGATAACTGACTCGAGCATATTATAATTTCACATTTCAATATAAGGTTCAACAGATAACTTATGCTTGATTAACTTCGATATCGTTACATAAATGAATTAATTCACCACCATCAAAATGTTAGTACAAGTTGCCAACAATGGAGAATATTATCCATTTGTTAGCTACGCTCGTTAAGAGTAAAAATATATCCAGTCTGTATCTTCTTTCTTGGTCATGGAAAATCTTAATGGGCTTAGACTAGGAAAATTAACCAATTCCTTACATTTCCAATTCAGAGGAATTAAGAAAACTGGTGAAAAATCATACATCTCCACAAGATTTTGTAGGCCAGAAAAAACATTTGCAATGGGGCCAGATAGCACATTATGGCTTAGATTCCTGCACGTATAAGAATATGATTTCAGATGAAAGAAACATTAAGACAGGCACTTACAGGTCTAGGAGCGACTAAAGCAAGACACGTAACTTACATATAAGTGACATTCGGGGGTAACCCGGAAGGAATTTCACCCAGAATTTTATTGCAGCTAGCATCCCTAATGAAAAAAATATCGTTAAGCAAATGATTTTTGGTTGAACCATAGTGGAAGAAAGTGGTTCATTCTTACAGTCGCTTCAAATTATGGAGAAGATAAAGCTGGTCTCCAAGATTCCCAGAAAGGTTTAATCTATTAAGTTTACTGCATAAAAAGAAAACTTCTAAGGGTCCTATTTACAGGGACTCTTGGAAAATCGAATGAACAAAGGGCCGAGTTAAGTACATTACAGGTCTATTATAGATGAACCAACACAAAACACCCCAGTCCACGTTCCACCGCAAGGATCCCCACCATTTGTTCTCCATCCTTTAAGCTCAGGTGGGTAGTTTAGGGTACTATACAGATTGAGAAGAGCTAAAACTGGACATTGGAACGCCAGAAAATTCAGAATTGACATGAATTCGACGCTTAGCTTGAATTGTTTTAAGAAAACCCTAATTTCTTTAGTTCAACCTATCTTACATAACCGGTAAAATTAGTATTGATCAATAAAACGCAGTGCTATGGATCCCATTCCAATTTCGTTATTTAATTCTCCTATAAACCAATCAGGGGAAAGCATCTAAACAGAAAAAACCAATCAAGAATACGAAAACGACAAGAAGATCATTAGGGTTACCATCCTGCGGGTCAGTAAAGCACTGAACGACTGAAGTCAGAGTCGCCAAGAAGACAATGACATTGAAATACATTACCGCACGGAGGTGGGCCATTTCGTGAGAGATCACCACCAGTTTAGACGTTTTTTTCTTCAATCGCTAAAACAGAACAAAACAAACATTCAGAATTCAGAATACCAAATGACAAACAGTCAAAATTCAGAATGCCAATCGTATACCAACTAATCCGCAAAACGAATCAGCAGAGCAGAGCGGAAATGTAACGAGGAATGTAGAAATTTCGGGTCAGTCGAACTGCTTCTCGTAGATTTTCGAACAGTAAAGAACGTCAAAAGGTCCAAAGAAAGCAGAGCAGAGCAGAGCGGAGTGTAAACTGAGACTATGGCAATGGAGAAGGCGAAGTTCTTGATTACGGAACAACTGATGAGCTGGCATCCACGTAAGCTAAATCCGCTAAGTCCTTGAGACCCACGTGTTACTCATGCTGGCAATTTTACCAAACGTCACTTCCAAAAAGTACATTTTTTAATTAGTTGGTTATTTTTTTATTATTGAAAATGAAATTTTTAACAACAATAAAATAATTTAATAGAATTTAGGATTATTTTCATGAAATTAATGATTACATTTTTTAGTTTTTTTATGTTTGCGTCAAATTATTCCTTAGATTAATTGAAAAATGATTAATAACAACGGTGTAAAGTTGTACTTCAACGTCATAGATTCCACGAATGAATTGACTTAAATTGAACCTTCTTTAAATGTTGGTTTCAATTTGATTATAAAATAAACTTTCATTATAAGTAAACTTTCATTATTCGATTAACGACTTACCCTTGCTTATTTGGGCATCTTTGAAACTAATCCATTATTCGATTAACGACTTTGCTTTTAATTTCACAACTTTGAGAGAAAATGAAATATTAGAAGTCGGTAATTTTTTATATAATTATATAAATTTAAACTTAAACAGCCCATGATAAATTCTTTGTTTCTACATCAATTCAAATATAATTAAGTAGATGAAGCACTAATATTATTTTTGAGGTCATTAGTTCGATTCTATATATCTACAATGGTCGAAAATTGATTCACTATTTCAAGAACTGTCTGTACATGATACGAAGAAGATTCTTACTAAAGCGTCTATTACACACATAGGAAAAATATTTTTCTAAAATGAGGTGGAAGGATAGCTGTATGTTGGTGAACTTACGTAGCCAGTGTTGGTAGAACGAAATGATTTTTCAAAAAGATCCACTTCAGTTCCTTCTATAGCAGCACGTTCGGCCATCTCCATCTTCCTTTGAAGATTCGTTAAATGTTCCACTATTTCGGACATTGGTGGTCGGAATTCCTTTGCAGGCTGATCATCCATAGATGAAATGCACAAGACAATAAGTAAGAAAAGGATTTATACATAAAGGACGGTATATTTTTTAGCCGATCGTTTACATTTATACATAAAATACAAGAGTTGAGGATTGTTGGGAGGGAATCCGAGATTGACTAATTTAGAGGATGATTATGGGTTTATATGTATGAATATCATACCATTTTGGAGAGTCTGTGATTCCTAACATGATATCAGAGTCATTCCCTTCATCTATACCTCAAGTATCGAACAAATAAATTGCTAGCCTCGAAGGTGTAGTCAAAAGTGACTCATGTATTGAACAAATGGTGTATTTTGTTCAAAGGGTTCAGAGAAAGGAGTCGAGGGGAAACTGTTCGAAGGCTACATAGACCTCAAGCGAGGCNCAATATCACGCGCCAAGGTCGGGTGGCAGCCAAATCTGTGTGTGTTGTTGGGAGGAAGTCCCAGATTGGCTAATTTAGAGGATGATCGTAGGTTTACAGACAAGAAATACATCTCCATTGGTATGAGGCATTTTGGAGAAGCACAAAGCAAAGTCACGAGAACTTATGCTCAAAGTGGACAATATCATACCATTGTGGAGAGTAGCGTGGAAGTTCGTGATTCTTTTAACTCATATCAATTCAACATTTATATCAGAAGCTACTTCAAATCAGTCTAAAAATAAATTAAGGCACATTAGATTTCAGTACCTGTATACAAAGGGAGATGATATCGACAAAGCATGAGAGGGACTTAGAGGAAAATGTTCCTTTAATGCTTGGATCAACCATCTGTTCTAAACTCTCGTTGTCATGAAGCCGAGATGAAGCCCATTTCACCAGCGATTGCTCTTCCCTCGGTTTCGAACTGGGTAAAAAATAACAAAATTATTCACGTTCAAAACTGCAACGAGAGCTTGAAAAGGAAGAGAAAACCAAGGAGTTTTGAAGAAACTGTACTTGTCAAATGGTTTTCTTCCTGTGACAAGCTCCAAAAGCAACACTCCGAAGGTATACACGTCACTTCTAGTATTATCAAATCCTGGCTGCCCATGTTCAGGTGCAAGGTAGCCTATGTCACCGCTGACAATCTCAGAAGCCTGTTTTCATCAGTTTTTACACGTAAAATTCATGAAAAAAATTACCACAAGAAAACAAGGCAAATTTTAAATTTGTAGTTTATGAACAATGTTACTCTTCCAAAATGAACATTTAGAGCTGTTTATTTACTATCAAATGCAAAACAATAATAATAAAATAAGCACATTCTCAACTGTTTTTTACCTTCGTTTTAACTCCATTGGTCACAAATGGCCTCAAAACAGACAGCCCACAATCACAAATACGAGGCATCAGTTCTTCATCAAGTAAGATGTTGGCAGCCTTCAGACTGCAGTGAGCAAATGGAGGGAAAAAACTTGTATGCAAATAACTGAAAACCCAGAAGGAAAACAGTTATAAACCCTCAAGAATACAACTATTAATGAAAACCTTGTCTCGAGGTAAAAGAAAGTGATTTTAGAAAGGATGAACCAGAAGTTTTTATACATCACAAAGAATAAGGGTGAGTTTTAGCATTTAGAGTAATTTGCATTTTTCTCAAAATGTTTATAGAAAAAACATAAATACAAACGACAGAAACCGTAGAATGCTTGTTAAGCTAGTCTTACATTGAAGATTTGGACGCCAAATTAAATTAAAAAAAAAAACATATATTGCATATAAAATGTAAAATCACAGGTGAACTAAAGGTTTTTGGCTCTCTTAAGTTTGGTCAGACAACATGAAATTGATGATCAAATACTTTACTTACTCTAAAGCCCTAGCAATTCCAAGAGCAATCTGGAGACGGACAGTCCATGACAGAGGCATGTATGCTTCACAGTGTAAAGCGTCATCAAGAGACAGATTTCGAACGTATTCATATCCGAGAATATGTTGTCCATGCTCTACACAATATCCAAGCAGCGTAACAATGTTCGGGTGCCCCAAACGGGAAGCAGTCCATACCACATCCAGAAATTGCTCTTCTTCTGTAAACGAGAGAGCTCCCATGTTGAGATTTTTTACTGCCAAAACCTGGTAGAAATTAGAAGTCAGAAAAAAGTTCATGGAGGTCAGATCAAACTTTGCTCGTATAGGGATCATTTTACTTGGCCATCAGGAAATTCAGCTCTATAAACAGCACCAAGAGATCCCTCTCCCAGAAGATTCTCTTGACTAAAGTTGTTTGTAGTGGATTGAACCTCTGCCAGGGTGTAAATTTTTGTTCTCACTGGGAGCCTACATCTGTTTGAGAAACCTTTTCTTCCTGAAAATTTCTCGGTTCTCGTGTGATTTAATATAGGTATAGGCCTTGAACAGCCCATGAATTGAGAACTCAGGGGCAAGCTTTGTAAGCCTTCTTCTGGTGCAGTTGACGAACCATCTATCACAGAAAAAGAATTGCTTAATATCTGGAAAAAAGATGCTAGTCGAGTAGAGGCATGCTTGACATTTACGAACATGCGATCAGAGACTGAAAAGATGGAATTCAATATTTGTATAACGTATAAAACGTTTGAAGCCAAACTCACTAAGGGAAACTAGTCTCCGTGTTATGATGGGAGCTTTTGCATTTTCATCATACTAAGAAGATGAATTCCCATAACACTAATATTCCGTTTCAAATCTTAGACGACTTCACGAAAACAATGCCATTTACATAATTGAACGATTACATTCTTCAAGTGTCAACATTACCATTTCCATTGCGACATATTAACTTTGAGACTCGGAAGACAAAAAAGTAGTATGTTGAGATAAGAAATATATATGTCCCAATGATAGGAGAGAACAAAGACCTATGGGATTAATATAGGTCAGATATCTACCTGTATTGGTAGGGTTTCTTTTAATCATTCAATTAGTTATATAAATTAGCCAATAAGCTTCGATCTATTTATAGTTAAACAGCACCAAGTCCACAACATGAAGACATCTGGCAATAAAAAACAAAAATCTGGAAGAACTTTATAAGGAGATGGATTCACCTTCAGCTTTGCCCAGAGAAAGAGAACGAGGTAACGTATTGGTAATCTTCAAATTTATTCTCTTTTCATGAACTTTCTTCATGGAAAATACGACAAAGAGAGCTGCAAAGGTTACTACTAGTGTCACTCCTCCTACCAGGAGACCTATTCCACCAGAACCATGCCTTCTCTTCTCATGCCTTCTCTTCTCATGCCTCACGGCACCACGAGAGGGATAATTCTGGATGGCGTTTGACTTGGTTGTTGGAGGACCACTGATGTTCTGCACTATAGGATCTTTTCCCAGGGGAAAATCCCAGGGTGGAGAATTAACTTGTGGACGAAGCCTATTGCTCCCAATCCTAAACAGAGGTCAAGTGAAATTTTCTTTTGAGTAACTTCATGATCAGTTTAGGCAAAAGAATCCACCACCAATAGTTGAAATTTGAAAAGCTTACCACAAATTTGGAATGTTTCTAAAATTGTCTGGAATAATGCCATTAAAATAATTGTCTTGGATGTTCCTGACAGAAGAAGGGATATGTGAGTGAGTACACGAGTAGCTAGCCGAAATAGGCAGAGATTCTACACTGGACGGAGAAGAGGAAGCCATGGATAACATACAAGTCAATTAATGGAAGGTGGGACAAGTAGGCAACTGATCCTGTGAATTGGTTATGCTGCAAGAACCTAGTCTAGATAGCATTAATATGATAAATAGTTGTTCAAATTTTTGTATAAAGAAAGAAGAAATAAACAAATACAAGAAACTCACAGTCTAGTGATGTTCGTCAGAGAACTGAAGGAATTTGGCAAATCTCCAGCAAAGTCATTATATGATAAATCCCTGTGAATGAGGATTAATCATTGGTTGAATCCCATGACCAAAAAGGATTTTTATGTAAAAATTTAAATAACCCAAAGTATTATGAGTTAATATCTGAATGCGAGAGTCGAATTGTAGAAAATCTATGGAACTTTGTGAGGTAAATTAGAAAGGCATGTAGTAAGACACAAATCAGCAGTTGACCTGATTAATTGTCCGTTCAAATCGGTTCAATTCAAAGGCAGAAATAACATTATTAGCGAAGAAGGAAGCTTACATCTCTCTCAAATTCTGTAAACCAGCAAACACATTTCCAAGCACACCAGATAGAGTATTATGGCTCAGATTTCTGCGTGCAAAAGAATATGGATAAAGAACGAAGGACCTTTAAACGTCAACGCAACGGTAGTCAAAGATCTACTTACATATGTCGGAGATTTCCCATGTAAGATAAAGTATGTGGAAGATTTTTGCTTAAACGGTTGAATGCCATATTTCTGCAACATATAAGAATTTTACCGAATCAATTAAACAGAGTAACTGGGTACATGCCATATTTTCAAATACAAAAAGAACCCTTTGAGTACACAACTATGGATGAAAACACAGCACATACAACTTACATATGAGTCGCATTAGGAGGCAAGTTGTGCGGAATTTCACCCGTAAGTCTATTAGAGCTAACATCCCTAACAAGAGAATTAAACAGACGTAATACAGTAATCAGCAACATTGACAATTGTTCAATTGACCAAAAAAATAACCTACATTTGCTTCAAATTTATGAGATTGTTGAGCTGTCCTCCAAGATTCCCAGTGAGATTTAGTCCATGGAGCTTACTACAGAAGCAGATAATATTCAGAGAAGCACTTCGGTCAAAGAAGGAAACATAATATCAAGTACATGTTTATGATGTTCAAGGAGCTTTATGACATTACAGGTACATTACAGAGAAACCGGAGCAAGACACTCCAGTCCATGATTCCTCACAAGGATCTCCACCTTCTTTTCTCCATCCTTTAAGCTCTAGTGGATAGTTCATGGCACTGTACAGATCCTGAAGAGCTGCAACTGTACAGTACACAATATCAATCCGTCAATAACGGGTAAAAGACTAGCAATAAAGCTTCGGAATGATTCGCAAGCAGGTGATGTCTACGATTATCATATATTAATCCTCAAGATAGCTTATGATCAGGAGGCTATCAGAAGACGTCAAGAAACTATAACCATAAAAACCAGTGCTCTATTCCAATCAAGTTCCTAATTCGAAGCCAAGAAACTAAAATTAATAAGCTACATTCAAGCAGAAAAAATGTAGTTGAAATAGTTACCATCCGACGGATTAGTGAAGGCCCTAGCCAGCGATGTCAGAATCGTCAAATAGAAAACGACATTAAAATACCCAAACAGACGCTGTTGGAGCATTTCTCCAAAAACTACGGTCCAGTTTGATGATTCTCTGTTTCCATGGAACAAAGAATCGAACACAAGTAAAGCGTCAAGAACATGGTAGCGTACAAGAAGATTAAACCACAGAAGAAGTCACCACACCAATATTCCAAGTAAGAATCAAAAACTACAAAAAGATTAAGAGTAAGACGTTGACGCGAAGTAGTTAAAGCCGAAGAACAGAGTTGTTTTCTTGCTACTCTTTCTCTGCAACAAGAATTACTCCAAAAGGAAAAAATGGCGGCACGGAGAAGTTGTTCAGTGGAAGTTAGGGTTTGGAAATGGTACCTTCGAGAGAGAGAGCAGAAGGAAGGCGTGCTGAACTGGTTCGCACAGAGAGAAAAGGAACTCGTACGGACAGTGTGAAAAAATCGCCTGCAAATGAGCGTACTCTTTGGCGGCAATGAAGACGATGAAGTTCTTGCAATTGTTGGGAGTTGATGAGCTGGCGTCCACGTCGGCTGAAACGGTTACGAATTTATAAATGTTTTCTAAATAAAAGAGTTTTTTAATGATATTCTTTTTTTTTTTAATTTTTTTTTTTATACTAATTTAACATCTTTTTTTTAAAAGAAGGTCCAAATAGCGGTAAATTATATTTTCGTTTCAGAGGTCACGAGCTATGGCGGAATCAGCTTTCAAGCAATCCAACGAACCAGACGATGGAGAAGATGATTACATGGGCGACCTTTCTAAGTTGCTTCCTCCTGAAGTTACTAGCTCTTCCAAATCCATGTCCAAGAAGGTAAGGTCTGCTGGCTTTGCTTTGTTCTTCAGCTAATCGATAAATTCTAGGGCTAGTTACTCCATTAGTTTCTTGGACTTAAAATCAAATTTAATTGCAGCTTCCTGCTAATAAAGCCCCTGCTGTTCAAACGTCGATTAAGAAGCCCAAAACCTTCAATTGGCAAGAACAGCGCAGACGGGATAGAGAACGGAAGCAATTCGAAGAGGATGAACAGACATTGGCGAGAATAGAGGCTCCGATTCCACAATCGAACATTGGATTTAAGTTGTTGAAGCAAATGGGGTACACTCCTGGCGCAGCTTTGGGCAAGGAGGGATCGGGACTGGCAGAGCCTGTGGGACTTGAGATTCGACGGTCACGAGCTGGAATTGGCCGCCAAGATCCGATTAAAGAGAAGAAGAAGCAAGAAGTTATAAGATCTGAGAGAAAGAGGAACCATCAGGAGGCCTTGATGGAGGAATTTGGGTCTCGACAGAAGCTGCAGTGGCGAAGTCGAAGAATTGTGGTCAATTACCACAAGGCGAAGGCAGCACTTGATCAGTTGGAGAATAAGGAAGTTGTGGAGCCAGAGAAGAAGGACGATGAGGAGGAAGGAGATGGGGAAGAAGAAGAGGAAGAGATTATAACAGAAGAGGTATAATTCTATTCTGAAAGTTCTACCACCCTCCTTAATTTCTTGTAAAGTTCTCTCTTTGGTAGGTTAGGAATGGTATGATATTGCTTTTACTTTTTCCTAAAAGACTTAATACTAATGAAGATGTATTCCTTACTTATAAATCCATGATCAACCCCTTAATCAACGGATGTGTGACTCTTCTCCCAACAATCCTCAACAGTCCTCCCCTCCCCTCGAACAAAGTACACCATAGAGCCTCCATTGAAGCCTATGGAGCCCTCGAACAAAATACACCATTTGTTCGACAGTCACTTTTGACTACACCTTTAAGACTCACGACTTTTTTGTTCGACATTTGAGAATTCTATTGACATTGTTAAGTTAAGGGCATGATTCTGATACCATGTTAGGAATCACGAATCTTCACAATGGTATGATATTGTCCACTTTGAGCATAAGTTCTCGTGGTTTTGCCTTTTGGTTTTCCCAAAAGGCCTCGTACCAATGGAGATGTATTCCTTACTTATATAAACCCATGATCAACTCCTTAATTAGCCGATGTGGGACTCCTCTCCCAACAATCCAAAACATCAAGGTAGGATCAATCTTTCATTTTTATGTTATATAAAGCTTCTCTTTCATTTTTTGATTCAAGATTAAAATGAATTGCTGTCTGCCATTTGTTAGACTACTCTGCTATTTCAAAGTCGAGCTCTATTAATTGGAACCCTGTGGTGGACATTTGCGAAGAAAGATCAAATAAGACATATATTTAAGAAGAAATGAAATTTCTCATACTGGAATTTTTTAGGCACACCATCTCTCAAATCTCTTCTTTTGTCCACTCCACACATTTGATTCAACCACACCACCTCCTGTATATTTATTTACTATGAAAAGAAACAATTTCATTATTAAATGTAATGTACAAGAGGGAGAGACCCAGGGCAAGTAGTTTACAAGGTCTTCCGATTAGCATGAAAAGAAGAAATAGGAAGTTACACCTTTCAGATGCTTCACCCAGCTCCCAAAAGCTGTCATTTCCACAATTCCATTAACCTTAGCTTTTAGCTCAAATTCTGGAGTCAAGTTAGTTTTCAATGTCTTTTAGGTGATGTTCCTATTTTTGACCCGTACCCTGCTTCTTAAGCTGTTACTCATTATTCACATGATATATATGTATATAGATAGATATAGATATAGATATAGATATATAAATTTGTGTTATTTCTGGTGTGAACGTGCTTGCTGGGGAATTGGTATAACATAGGTCTGTGATTGATGCAGGATTTGGAGAGTATTTTGATTAAACTGAGAGATGAACATCGATATTGCCTTTTCTGTGGATACCAGGTGAGTGTATTGCACCAATCTTTTGAGACAATAGTTCAAGATTGACTTGTATGTTATGCTAAACCTGAATCCTCCTTTTCTTAACATCATTCTGCTGTTCATTGCAGTACGACTCGATAGAGTTGCTCCTATCTAACTGCCCTGGAATTAATGAAGATGATCACTGAACTACTTTTTGCTCCAAACCCTTCTACGGAGATGCCCCCTTCATATTAAGGGTTGCATCATGTGCTTTACTATGTCTTTGTCGACATTAACGGCATAATCTCCCAGAAAAAAATCCGATCTGAAGTTGCTGTTCGGAATAGCGGTTAATGGATAGAACAAGTTCTTTGAGTTTAAGGCCCAGAAGTAGGAGTTCAGTGACACCAAATCTGCTCTACATAATACTTGGGCCAAGCTCCCCCGTATTGTGTCCTTTTGAGTGCAAAGTGTAAGAATTTGAACTGTGATGTCGAATTCAAGTTTCCTAGCAGCGGCTGGCACAAAAGTTGGCGGGTAAAAGGATTTGAAGGATATGTTGAACATTCTTGAAGTGGTATCTTTCTTATTGAAATTTAGTTGCTTGTTAATCTTTCTGTCATATTCCCTGATAATGAAGTGACAATCTGTAAGAGATTTTGACCTATTCTGGATTCAAGTTTTAACAATCTTCTCTGCTTTTTATCTTATAAATGTAGTAGTGAATTACATGGTGACATGTTGAGGTCGTTTCGAGAAGAATGTACATGGAAATTGGGTCACAATTTTACACTTGTTTTTGGGTGAAATATACTTTTGATCTTTCAGTTTGTAGATCAGTTTGTTCTTAGACCATTAAGTTATTACTAACAAAACTTTTTTACTGAGTTGAAAAATTAATCTTAGACCATTCAAAGGCAAGCAGCTAGCGATGGCAAAATCAGACTAAACACACAAGCACCAGACAGTTCCATAGTAAAATGTCAAAAGGGAAAGAGTTCAGGTCTCAAGTCTTCCTGATGTAGTTCATAAAACACAAAAGGAACAATAGTTTTCAACAAACCCAACCAGGGGGGGAATGGCGTAGACGATGAGTTCGATGTCTCGAGCCAATTATTCATTCGGAAAGGCCTAAAAGAGGAGTGGATTTCACTGGAACCAGAGAGTTGAAGTGCAGCAGCACCTCAAAGTGACCAGTGCAGATGCTGCTGGGTTGAGTCGAAGGCACCTGCTGATTGCCCAAGTTCCATGTATGGCCTCCTACTACCTTGATTAGGAAACTGGACATCACCAGAGAAAGAACTGGTAGTAAGAGCCTGTGAAACTTGATGATTCAGACCCAAGTCAGATGCCAGGTCCAGGGAGATGCTAGCAGGAGCTTCATTTCCCTTGAAACTCCACGACGACATCGACATCGACATTGGGAAGTGATTGGTAGCAGCATGAGCTGATGTTGTTTGAGCCACAAGTGCACCTTCAGCATTCAACAAGGCTGCATTTACCTCGAGAGGCGTCGTTCGGTTTCTGGAGCCCCATGTTTGGTTTGACAGAAGAGAGAGAGCACAGGATGAGTCAGTGACTCCATTGATGCATTCCCCAGAAGGATTACCAGGACCAGAATAACTGGTTCCACCTGCTGAAGAAACTGGCAGGAGAAGTTCAGATGGATTGCTCTGCCAAGGATTTGGGATATATTTCCCCATAGAAGTGATGCCTTGATTTCCGGGCACCCGTTCGGATGATGCTTTCATACCCGACGACGACCAAACATCCTTTCCAGTCAGCTTTGGATATGCACTGAAGTCCATCAGAAAGCTTCCAACTCTGCTGCTGTTTTCTATCATTGCAAGCAGCAAACAAGTGGTCGTTAATCTTTGCACAAAGCTAAGTCAAGACATATCATTTCAATGAATAATGGCAATGTCTAACCAAAGATAGATGAAGAGAAGCGACCATAACGAGTGGACAACAGTGACCCAGGTGGTGGCTTCCTACGCCGCTCATTATGCCCAGCCAGACGTCTGCGGCAGCTACGTTTACCTTGATCAAATTCAGGAAGCTGATGAAATCTGATAACAAACCAAAGCCGCAATCACTTTCAGTGAACTACTTCAGAATTTTGCATGCATCAAACCTTGCGGTTCTATAAATTTAATTAGTGAATCAATTTAGATCTTCATTAGTGATGTATAGTTGTATTTTCATTTCATTCTGTTCAAAATCAACTATACTCTTCTCCCAAAATCGGGTCAAAATAGCGTAATTCTTCTTAAATAATGTTTCATTCTCCTCCCAAACCAATGTGGGATCTCACAATCCACCCTCCTTCGGGGTCAACGTCTTTACTAGCACACCGTCTCATCCACCACCTTCGGGGTTCAGCCTCCTTGCTGGTAGTGTCTGGCTTTGATACCATTTGTAATGGCTCAAGCCCACCGCTAACAAATATTGTTCTCTTTGGGTTTTCTCTTTCAGGCTTTCCCTCAAGGTTTTTAATACACGTCTGCTAGGGAGAGGTTGTTTCGTTCTCCTCCCCAACCGATGTGGGATCTCACAATATGTATGCATGGTAAAGACAATATGTATGCATGGTAAAGAGAAGAGTTCTTATGTATATTTCGTAAAAATGGAGCAAATGGAGCAAACCAGGACATTTAGAGTAAACAGAGCTAAGAATCAACGATATCAAGTCAAGAGAAGGAAACAAAGCACAAAATCTGGAGGACAGCATTTGGACACACTACCACAACACAAGCTTAAAGATCTGCAAGGATGGCGTTGGGACGCTGTTTGAGAGCGGCTTGATGCTATGTACTCAATGCATTAGCATCACGCAACGACACCAATCCCTGCGTAATGCCCCTAAACGCTTAAAAACATGTGTGCTTTGGATTTCTTAGCAATTCTTAGGAGCATTAATGGCAAAGTCCAAGACAACATTAATTCAAGTTTGTTCCATTCACATTAATATCCATGAGAAAGAAGCTTGTAATTGTGTCTAAGTTCTTGATTGCATATTTTCTTCCTTTTCATTATATCAATGAGAGGTTTCTGTTCTTATTTTGACCAATGGTAGGGAATTTTGGTAGCCTCCTTGGACTTTTAAGGGATTGAGTAGAATATCAAGTTATGTAGCTTCTATTGCATTCAATTCATATCACAAACTGTTTGAAAAGCCAAAAGTTGGAATAGAAAATCAAGCAGGAACACAAAGAGAACGAACAGCTTGATGATGAAGGGTAGGCTATTGTATTGACTGCTATCAACCTCTTATGCTAGAGCTCCATATTAACATCCATTTCACAGATTCAACCAAAATAGTTGAAGGAAAAAGATGAATCTAAGCTTTGAAACAAAAAGGAAACTCAGAACAACACAGTAAAATGAATCTAAGAACTAATCAGAGACCATTCATAAGAACTAATGCAAGATAAAAGCAAAGAGAGTGTGAGGTGACCTGCTACACTGTTGGCAAAACCTTTGCTCAAGACCAGCAACAATGACCTTGGGGGATTTGGAGTGCATAGTACAAACTTTGTGTCTGGAATAGTAAGCCTTAACATCACTTAGATCTACTTTACAGCCTTCAACCTGACACCTAGGGGGCTGAGCCGGCTGAACAACGCCTCCCCTAAGCTTCTTGGTGGGTGTTGATGCAATAAGAGGCGAGGATGAGAAAGATCCCCCCCCACCTGATTTAGGAAGCTCTCCAATACCCACATCTTCAAAGTAAATTTTGTGTCCAAATTTGAGGCCATTGAGGGATTCGGCTGATGAATTGGGCGGCGAGGAAGTGGAAGACCCACCAGACTCAGTCAAAGAGCTGCAATCCATTTCCATTGGGGGTTCTCTCTAAGAAAGAGGGTTGGTCATAATGAGTGTGTGTGTTGGGAGGGAAAGAGAAGGAAATGGAGCTAAAGGGGAAATGGGAAAGACGGGGCCATTGCCAGCGGAGGGAGTTTTTAATTACTTGGTTTCTTGGGTATCGTATGCAAAAATAATGGAAGAATGAGAAAAGTAAAGTAAAATAAGAAAGAGATTTTGAAGTGATGATGGGTTCTTGGTGCTCTGTTGCCTGACGAGGTGCTCTGTCACCTGACGCCCTGAAACCCTTTCTCTTTCTCTTTTAACCCCCTCTTTTATCCTTTCCCCTCTCTCAAAACCTTCCATGGTCACTGTGAGTCCTACATTGGTTAATTAAGAAGGTGATCGCCAGTTTATAAGTAAAAAATGGTATTAGGCTTCGAAAATGCATTTTTTAGTTTGTTGGGACCGTCTAAAGTTGACCAATCGAGGGGTTGATCATCTCCATTGGTATTAGGCTTCCGAAGCTCCAACCTAAACCATGAGCTCAAACTGAACAACATCATACTAGTGTGAAAAGTCGTGTTCGTAACATGTCTCATTTTTTGGTGTTTTCTTATATATATATATATATATATATATATCAAAATCATTTAATTAAAATATGAATAATAATATTAAAAAGGCTTAATAACTTTTAAAAGAATATATATAATTATAAATCTTAAAAAAACAAAAAGTAGAATGATATTTTATTAAAAAGAAAGTAAATAGTTACTATTTGTAGAAAGATTCCAAAGTAATTCGTATGGAATCGAAAAGTTTATTTATTTATTTATTTAGTTTTTTTTTTCAAATAAATAAACTTTAAATCTATCATAAATTATATAAAATACTCTAAAAAAAATTTATTTTCTATTTTAATTTCCCTTTTTTTTTTATATAAGACAAGGTTAAAATTGTCATTTTGAGACTCGTTTTCTTTTAGTTCGTAGATTTTTAAATAATTAAAGTTAGTCTCTCCACCTTATTCGAGTCTAAAAAATTATTATAATTTATTATTAACAAAAAAATTATTATAATTTATATTTTTTATTCTAAAAAATAAATAAAATATTTTAATTTATTTTAATTGTTTTAAAAAAGACATAAATATTATTTTAATTATATTAATGAGCCCCAAAACCTGTGGAAGCAAAATGTAATGATTTGTCATAACTTTCCTTTTTGACTAGATATTTTGTCATTTTTCAAAAATTGAATGCCTTTTTTATATCATTTTTTAATTAAATTTTTCACACATTATTGATTTAAATAATAATAATAATAATAAATGGGAAGATAATTCTTTGCCAATTATTTTCCCATATTTTGTAAAAAAAAGTTAAAATATCTTTATTGCTTCAATTCTTTCCAACTTTTTGTGTTTGCTTAGGAAGAGGAAAGTTACTCAAGGTTAAAATTACGAAAATGACCCTGCAAATTATTAATGATGGTAACTACACGACCGAGAATTCTTGGGATCAAGTTCTCTGCAATAATTTTTTATGGATAATTTACATTTTTTTCAATATATTTTTTATTAACTTAGATTCGTGTCTGTTTTACTCTTATCTATATTTACTTATATAATGAGGCAAGACAGAAAAATGGGGCGTGGTCGAGAATAAGGAATATAGTTTTCGTTTCTTTGTCCCATTTAGTCTCCCTGCTCCCTCCCATATTTTCGGTGTAAGCGAAAAAAATTTACTTTATAGACCAGTGAATAGCTCCAGTTAAACTATAGTTACTGTAGGTAGACGTAGCGTATGCAAAGTCGGATTAGAATAATCGAAGTTTAATTAAAATTAAAATTTAATCTAACAGTAAAATTAATTTGTTGATTCTTTATTTTTAACTTAACTTTAATCCAATGTTTGATTCTTAGCACCAACAAACATGTTGGGAAGGTACACAAACTTTTCTATATTGAACAACTTTTTTCTTTATTTTTTATTCACTTTTTCCAAACATTATTGGAAGAGAATTAATAATGTGATATATATATATATATATAGTGAAACTAAATATTTGTCAATTATTTTCCATTTTTTAACGTTAAAAAAGGTTAAAAATCTTGTTCGTGTCGAATCCAATAAATAATAATATTTTGCTTGAAAACCATTTTGAATTGTACGTTACACGTAGGGTCAATCCTATAAAGACATGTTTGAGAATATAACAGTGAAACTATGTTCGAATTGGCTGATACCTTTCGTATTTACATGACAACGAGTTTGAGTTTTTTATTGAGTCGGGAGATGGGTTTCGGGTTATTTATAAAATGATTCTACGAACGTTAAATTAGCGACGTAACGGAATGGTTTAAAAAGATTGAAGGTAAAAAGAGGAGATGAGTGGATTAGATGTAAGCAATAATTGGGGCGTTTTGGTGTGCATCCCATTAGCCATTATCCACATGGCCATCACATAAACAAGACCTGAACTTGGATTGGACATCTTCCACTGACAACCAAAGCAATAGTCTTGTCCCTTAAGATTTCAGAATCTTCAACAGTACATCCAACCNTTTTTTTTTTTTTTTTTTTTTTTTTTTTTTTTTAAAAATTTGGGATAAAAAACAGTACACGAATAAATTAAATACATACCCGAGTAGGAGTAATCTTAAAAACATATTCATTTTCGATCTCTCGATCTTTAGAGCTTCAAATGGTAAAGATTAGTGGCATATGATCGGTATGTAAATTTTGACTAAATTTGAATCATAGTAACTAATTTGACAACATAGTCTGACTTTGAATTATGCATAGTCGTATATGATTTATTTTGAATCTCTGAGCTAAATTTACGTGTGCACTATGCATAGTTCGATTCATTAAACAAATAATTACAGGACTAATTTACTTACTAAATTAATTTTCAAAATCTAATAGTTTTATATCACTTGATCGTTCATCAACATTATGAAACCTTCAAGTTCCGACCAAATAAACACTAATTTCAACTGGAAATTTTGAATCTATGATTCAAATGGTTCTATTTATCACCGTTTTTTCTATTATTCCTTAAATTTCCGAGGTTAGTTTGCATATATCTTAACTAAAAATAAAATTCAACTAAAAGTATGTCGTGGATAAAGTTCAACTAGAGTAGTTCAATCTAAAGATTTAAAATTACAGAGACTAAATTAAGACGAGAGGAAAATGATATTTAAACCTAAAACCTAAACCATTACAGAAAATTTGGAAGAACTTCCTTGAAGAAAATTGTTAATGGAACACAAATAATCTAATCTAATCTAATACTTACAGTAAACAGTAACTATGAGATCCGTTTTCTAAATTCAAAACAGGAAATGAGAGTAAAATGCAATTCAGAAAGATCAAGAATACTCTGTCTGTCATATGTTCAATATTTTTCATGCTCAGAACCAACTGCTTCTAATCCTAAGAATGACTAAGTATGCATTATTTCTAGATGCTAATAACATTACTCCAACAAGCTACACAAGGATGAAGAGATTACCCAATTTCAAGAGGGCCATTGCCAATGTCCAAATCCCTGCAAAGAACCAGTGAACCATGAACCATGGAATGAGAATCAAAGCTAACATATTATCACGTTTTGAAATTCACCTCCCATAAATCACATCGGTAGCGCTATTGTTTCGCCATATAATATGGATAGCCTCCCATTCCAGCAGGCGTGGTCAGGTGGAGTCCGGGAGTGTCTTTCTTTCCTATCACTTGATGGGGATGTGGCATTTGGGGTTGGCTCGCATACGAAGCATGCGCCGACGTTGGACTAGGATATGAAGCATGATATGATGCAAGAGCTTGGGGGGGATATGCATAGCCAACAGGGGTGACACCGCCATGTGGTTTTCCAGGTTGAGGATATCCAGCTGCTGCTACTGGGTATGGCATAGAAGGAATAGCTGGGGGTACTTGTGCCTGCATCATCTTGTTCCTGTGTGAATCGGCGAGCTTCACAATTATGTTCCTTCCCTGCAAACACTCACCACATTATAGAAATGCTTGCAAAAGAATGCAATAGAACGACCCAACCAAGGTCGGTAACTTTCTCGAAAGTTTGTCTAAAGTGTTAATTCTTCCAGACAAAGAACTTCGCCTTTTCTGGAATTTTCACCTTCCAAAAAATTGATAACACACTCCCTAAAAGAAGAATGATCCACTCGATAAAGAAAATACGATCTTACACGAGAAACCCTTCGAAGGATGAAGACTCCATAGTCGAACAATCCTTTCTCCCCTGCCTAAAATTGAAGTCTCCCACTAAAGAAAAGAGAGTCATAATCCCCATCGTTTCTCTATCGAACAAACGAAAGAAAGAATGATCTCCCTCATGAATCAAAACGTCAACGACAAAACAATTTTTCATAACAGATAAATGATAAAAATTAGGAAAGACATTGCAAAGGGGGCGATCCCCACCCATCAATCCTCCAAAAACAGAGTACCTTAGCCATCGCCCACCACATCACTAAATTAGATCAGAAAAAAAAAAAAAGAAAAAAAAAACAAGCTTATTAGAAATTTCTTTCCACGGATTCTGAAGGTGCCTTTAACCCCACCAAAAATTCAGTCAAAATAATGAGAACTATACTTGCTCACAATAATCATCCACCACAAGTAAGAAAAGGAAAGGAGATAAGGGACCCCTATCTAAGACCTCTGGAAGCAATAATCTTACCCTTAGGACTACCCTTACTTATGGCCTTTTCCCTTTTTTCTTGACGCTTGAAAGATAAATTACAGCATATCTGAGCATTTAAATGATTGGAATCTTCTATAATGCTAAAAATTAAACCGGCTATTTTAAAAGGCTATTATCGAGGCTCGTTACTCACTCACCCCAAAGGTCTTGTCTGGATCATCTATTGCCTTCTTTGTAGCCTCGACTGTGGTATATGTAACAAATCCGAACCCTCTACACAGAAAAATGAAAATTATATTATAGCTGCAGTGCAGTGGGGTCCAATAAGATAAAAAAAACTATAGACATCAACCAAGAAAGTAATGTCCCAATGAAACGCGAGAAGAATGTTACTAACCGTGATTCATTTGTATCTTTATCATAGGCAACCGAACCTTCTTCTATATCACCATACCTTCCAAAGAAATTCAGCAACATTTCACTTGTAATATCTGGTGATAACCCACCAATGTATAGCTTCCTCTGTGCTAAATCTGGAGTTGTACTTGATCCACTTAGACCCTCACAAGCCAGATTGCAGACAGCCATGCGACCCTAAATTAAGAAGAATTTATCAAATACAAATATTTGAGTTCTCTTGGAAATATCTTAGTAAGCCACCAGCTATGATATGTGGAACGAAGAGATGGTTGTGTTCATTACAAGTTCAAGTTATCTATCCTTACCTTGCAGATAGGCTTGTGAATCAACAACCCTTAATATCTGCTTTTAAGGGCATAAATTTTGTTCAAGTTCAGAATTATTTCAAGTAGGATATACAGCTCATATAGGAGTTGATTAAGTTTCAATCTTTGTAAAATCCAAAAAGAATACTTCTCCATAAGCCAACAGCTATCGTCCTATGAACAAAGAAATGATGAGACCAAATATTGTATTTTTCTAAAAGTCTGTCTTCCCCAAGGCCTAGACTTTAGAGACATCGAGACTTTTTTGTTATTATACTCACCCAAAGATTCACATCACAACATTTAGGTAGGTATTCCTAAGAGACTACCGGTCTTGCCAATTTGAGCATAATTCAGTGAATGAGACGTCAATTACCATTTTATGAAGAAGATGGGGTGGAAAT
Organism: Cucurbita pepo subsp. pepo; assembly: GCF_002806865.2. NCBI lineage: Eukaryota > Viridiplantae > Streptophyta > Magnoliopsida > Cucurbitales > Cucurbitaceae > Cucurbita > Cucurbita pepo. Next base: position 2,029,456 of record NC_036640.1, on the reverse strand, counting down.
GAAACTCGATTGAGGAGATAGGATGTGGGGACAGGGTGCTATTTCATGAAACGAATAAAAAAGCAAACAAAAAAAATTCTAAACTCTAAAGAAGATAATTTATAATCCATTGTATTCCTAACCCAAATAAGAAACGTTAACTTCTTCATCCCATCCCATCCCAACTATTTTCACACACATTTAATTCCAAAACATCATCTGATCAAATAGAAAATATTTCCACAACATCTGGAAGGGGTAAGTGATTACCTCAATAATTTTGCTAGGTGCTTTTAAAGCAGCTTTAGTTGACTCCATATGCTTGTAAGTAATGAAACCATATCCACGAGACTTGCCTGTCGTTTTGTCATAGATAACGGCTCCTTCTTCAATTTCGCCATGGACGCTAAACGTCTGAACATGAAAATAATTACAACTACTTCGTTAGGAAGAAAACCAACAGAACACTTTTTTGTAGGAGATGGAAACCTAGGAGAAAAAATTATTAAAAAAGAAAGTGATCCCAAAATTTAATGTTCCAGGACTAAGAACATATATCCTAGAGAACAATCACAAGCATGACAGGCAAAACACAAGCAACAACCAACTACACTCACAGCACACAGTGTTTCTGAAGTGGTATTCCAGGCCAAGCCACGAACAAAAAGCTTTCGATTGACAGGATCTGCACTGGCAACACTTTTTATTTCTTCTGCAATGGAAGGATACTGGGACCCTCTTTATGCCTCAACATGCAACGCAAACAAACACACATTCACCATGTCAATCACACAGCATACAATTCAAGCAACACCCTTCTGATTGGAATACCCAAAAATCTTATTCTTACCATAGTTTTAGTGATGGAAGTTACTTTCAAAAGAAATTTTCTATTCAAGAACTATAAAGACAAAAAAAAATTTCGAACAAATTTGTTTTGTGTTGAAATTCATTTTTTATAATTCTTGGACTTGTGAGTTTGTCTTCTTTTTTAAATAGTGTATTAGATAAATACTCCAAGATAAATCTGGATTTGGTTTGAAATAACCTTCATGATAGTTCAACAATTTTTTTTTTTTTTTTTTTTTTTTGGCAGAAGCAATTTATTAAAGATAAATTTTAGATTGACTAAACTTTAGATTGTGTTTTATAAAAAAAAAACAACGATAATCTGCGAAACAATAAGATCCCAACCTTCAGCTACAATGGAAACTAAGAACGCAAAAACGTAGAACAGAACATCGGCAACAGAGGCATAAATGAGTTAAGGCGCGGATTATCCAATTCTTTGAAACTCCATATCTCATCCAATAACATTTTTCACAGTAAACAGAAAGACAAAACCAGGTGAGAAAAAGAAGAAGAAGAACTAATAAACTAAAACATTACGAGAATTCATGAAAACAAACAAACAAGGAGAAGAAAGAAGATCAAATGGAAGCGTGGTTTAATCAATAAGGAGAAGAGACGCACAGTCTGGCAAGGAGATCGACCAGTTGTGGCTTGGGAAGCGGTTCAAGGAGAGACCGCAAATGTTCGACTGACGAAAATTCACCGTTGCCAACGGTCTCCTCCAGCTTCCTCTTCTTCAAATCCTCCATGTTCGTGATGGTTATCAGACACGTTTGGCGCTGAAGTGATAGCAGACCTGAGCCCTTGTTGAGCGCTCCAAACTGGACCGAACACAGCCTTTAGGGCTTCTTTTTTACATTTTAGGCGGGTTTTTATTTTAGCTATGGTCTTCACACAACCTTACATTTTTATTATTTAATTTTTTATTTGCATGCATGTCCAAGGTGTGTTCCATGGTGTCGTGTCTATAAACTAGATAGCCATTTACTATTCTTCAATACGAGAGTATATGACCGATCACTAAAATCATGTCTATATCTTTCAGGACTAGAATGTATTTTAAGTGTAACATTTGTAATAGCCCTCACAATCCACTACCCTTGGGGGTCAGCGTCCTACCTAGCACACCGTCTAATGTGCGAAGCCCTTACAATTCACCTCCCTTGGGGACCCAGCGTCCTCATTGCCACATTTCTCGGTGTGCGACTCTAATACCATTTATAACAAGTCAAGCTCACTGTTAGTAGATACTGTATTCTTTGAGTTTTCACTTTCAGACTTCTCTTCAAGGTTTTTAATTTCACACTCTTTGAAAGAATGTTTCGTTCCCCTCTCCAACCGATTGGGATCTTAGAGCACGGGTCGTTGATTCTTCTTATTCGGGTTATATGCTATCTCGGTGTGCGACTAGTCGTTGATTCTCCTTTTGTTACCTCCAACGATAAGGCCTTCCGCTCAATGCAAGCTCGAAATGACGTAAGAGAGTAGTAGTTATGGAAAAAGAAAATGGATTCAGATTCAGGGATGGAAAAAGAAAACCAGAAAGTGTGAGCCTTTGATTAGGTAAGAAAAAATGAAACCATGTTGATAAGATAAGGAATCACTACAAGGGGAGTAAGATTCGGATTACCTTGTTGATCGAATATCTCAAGCCAAGAACACTTTGTTTGAGATTCGAATCACTCCAGAAGCAAAATCGATCATGTCTAGCTTCAATGATTCTTGTTGATCAAATATCTCAAACACTTGTTTGAGATTCGAATCACTCCACAAGCAAGATTGATCATGTCGAGCTTGAATGATTCTACATGCAATCTAAACTACATAGAATTGCAAAGAAACTTAGCCATTGGCTAAAGAAAAGCACAAATGCTTCTTTCTATATTTTCCAAGTCTACCTTACAAATACAACATACATGGCTTTATATAGCCTCAAAAATGAAACTACTAAAGGTATTCCAAGAGTTGTAACATTCCTACTTTATGACCATAATTAGCCATTATGTAAATGTAACCGAAATTAAATAAAAAGTCTTAAAATACAATAACTCTAAATTACTCTATATTGCAACCCACCCAAAATTTATAACCATCAAACTTCATTCCTCTTCAATGTGACATGAATTGCAACCTCTTTTGATAATTTTGACAACATTTTCTTCACATCTTCATTGAAGTATATTATATGAATGATGTCTCTTGGTTCATATCACATGTGCTACTGTGATTGTATCTTTTTTCTTCAAAAAGTAATAATATTGATCTCGAGATAAACGACTTCTATTCAATCCCGTTGGCACACTATCCAGTGTGTAGCTCTGGTATCATTTGCAACAGCTCAAGTTCACCGCTAATAGCTATAGTCCGTTTTGGCTCATTACTAAGGAGAGGTTTCCACACCCTTATAAAGAATGATTCGTTCCCCTCTCCAACCAACATGAGATCTCATAGTTTGAACTTGGAAACAACCTACTATCAATCAAAAGGGGAGAACAAACAACTATTTATTGGTTGAGTTCTCTATATTCTACGATGATCAGCTTCGATATAGAAGAGAAAGACCATCATCTCGTTACACACTTGCATCACCACCCGAGCTTCATTGCTACTCCACCCAACTATTACGCCTATCACAAACTTCGAAAACCAAATAATCAAGACCTAAATAATCAGAGTTACGCAGATATTAATAGCAAATATCTATTAATATTATTGATATAACGAATAGTAATAATAAAAAATTTAAATTATTTATTAATCTTTTTTTTTTTCTTTATAATAATATCTCCATTCGCATGAGACATTGTGTGAAGCCCAAAGTAAAGCCACGAGAGCTTATACTCAAAGTGAACAATATCATACCATTGTGGAGAGTCGTGATTCCTAACATGATATCAAAGTCATACCCTAAACTTAGTCATGTCAATAAAATCCTTAAATATCGAACAAAGAATTGTGAGCCTCGAAAGTGTAGACAAAAGTGCAGAGGAGGCTTATAGTGTACTTTGTTCGAGGGGAGGATTATTGAGGATTATTGGGAGCAAGTCCCACATTGGTTAATTTAGTGGAAGATCATGGGTTTATAAGTGAGAAATATTATCTTCATTAGTACGAGGCTTTAGAGAAGCCCAAAGCAAATAAATTTATAAATTGTGAATAATAATATCGGTCAATATAAATATTATAAATTTATTTTTTAATGAGAAAAAATGGTTCTAGAAAATGTTTTAAAGTGTTGCCACGTAAGGGTAAGATTTGGATTATATTTTAAATTGTTACATTATTTTAAAAACAAAAAGTGGAAAAATAAGATTTGGCAAATTGGGAGAAGTTTAATTTTGCTTCTTGAACATGAGTCTTATTTAATTTAATTTTATTTTATTTAAAAAATGATTCTAATAAATCCATTATTTTTGTCCATACCATGTTAGGCTTCATAGAAAACAACAAATTGCGACAAAAATGAAGTGGCCATGTGGCCAACTCAATTTGCCTAAATATTTATTAAACCACAAGTTTAATAATTTAATAATGATTTCCAAACTAACACTCCTTTCACCATTTAAATACCAAATCACCCATTTTCCTCCTTTTATAGACACCTGTCGTTGACTTAGAGTCGTCGTCTAACTCTTTTCGTACAAAATTATTTAATACTGTAATAATATGATCGTTAGATGTATAACAAAAATACTGTAAAATGTATTTTAAATTTATATCCGTATTATTAAGAAAATATTATTAAAGTTTTTAATTAATTTCTTTTTTTTTTTCATGAGAAAAAGTGGAAGTTTATCCATCTTCGTAGGAATCAAAAATAGCTGGGGTACTAATAATTTTTAAAACATGCGAGTTTTTTAATTAAAAAAATAAAGCAAGTTGATTTCAAAAATATTTTTTTAAAAAAATTTATTTTTCAATTTTTTTCTATAAATTAAAAAAGCCTCATATAAATAATATATATATATATATATATATATATATATATAAAAGTAAATGGTATCTTAACGAATTTTAAGAAGATTCAGTCAACGATATTTTAAATCAATTTATATTAAATTGAATTAGAATATCATAAACTCATATATTTTTCTCATTTTGTTTTTGTTTTATGTTATATATATATATATATATATATATATATATTTATTTATTTATTTATTTATTTGGGATTTTTTTTTATTTCTACTAGTTAATTTCTTACTAATATTTTTAAGATTTTAAAACCATAAATAAAGTCAACTTTTAAAATTTAGGGGAAGAAAACATAATGATTAAATTTTTTTATTGCATTTATCAATATGAACATAGCTCAACTTTTAAATTACACGTTTAAATCTCGAGACATTCACATTTGTTCATTTACAACCGGAAAGAAATTAATATCTAAAAAAAAACAATCAAACACTATATATATATATAATTATAAGCTTCTTGCCGCCATCTCTTGAAATTTCCGGTAAGACTCCTGTTTTTCGAGCCTGAATTTCTCATGACACCTGGCAATAAAAATATCTGCTAATTTATCAATTTCATTAACGTGCCGACATAATTCCTCTTCTTTATCTTTGTGTTCCAGCCACTGCAAGTACCCAGTAAGGTGGTCGGCGGCGCCGGCGGCGGAGTTGTCATCCCACGTGAGCGGTGGGGGAGCCACGTGATAATTGGAGGAGGAGCACCAGTTGTAATGGAGTCTGAAGGAGCCGAAGAGGAGCTTGTTCTTGTTCCTCTTGAAAGCTATGGCGGATTGGTGGTTGGCCTGTTTTAGGATGTGAAGCGCCGTCGTTTTGGCTCGAGAAATGGCTCGGGCTAGAGAGAGAATTAGCGTCTGTAAAAGGGCTTTCAGCGATGAAGATGATGGGAAAATTTGAAGCGAAGAAGAAGATGGCGAAAGGGAAACCATTTTCATTTTTTTCATACACACAACAACTTCACCTCTACTTTAGTTGGTTTATAAAGGGATTTGTTGACCATTTTGCCCTTCCACTCTTTCGTTATTTAAAGCCAGTGGCATGTGACTTTCTGGATAAAGGTGGAAAGGTTTAATTTTTTTTTTTTAAATATTAATTTAATGCATAAATTACACGCGTTCACTTCTTTAAAATTTTAAAATAACAACAATTAGATCTATATGATGAAGCAAAATTAGGAATTCGCCCGAGGCAATAGCTTACCAAAACAATGATCAGTTGGTTCGAGAGGATGATTAGCTACACTGGGATTGAGACATAGCTAGGGGTGTACATTCAACCCGACAATCCAGACCAACCCACCCCGAACTATAAGGATTGGGTTGGATTAGCATTTCGGGTAGGGTTGAGTTAATTTTTCTGAACTCGATTTGAATCGGTTCGGTTTTGGGTTCATGACACAAAATCCTCGAGTTGACTCGAGCGACCTAATTCAAATAAAAATATATAAATTATATTAAGAATCGTTTAGTATTAATGGGTTTGCAGCGGTACTCTATTTTTAGTTTTAATATGTTAGGATTTTCGCTCCTGGTTTTTTTACTTAATTTGTTTTTTTTTTTTTGAATAATTATAAATTGATTTGTGTTTGTTTGTGGATTAATAAAACTTTAAAAAAAAAAATTACAACCCAACTCAACCCGCTTGGGTTGTAAAAAGTTTTGGGTTGGGTCAAAAAGATCCCTCAACCCAACCCAACCCAGACCATGTACACCCCTAGACACAGTTCAAACTCCTACCGAAGCAATGATGCGTGGAGGTAAAAGGCCTCGTACAATATTTTTTTTAGGGTTTAGACACAAAATTGATCCAATTTTATTTTATGTCTAATAGATAAATTAATTTTTAAAATGTGTAAATATATTATGAATCGACCTGATTGATATCGAATATTTGTGCATTTAAAAAGTTAGAATAAAACGCTTTTCTTTATATCTTTTTTGAAAATATGTGGCTTTACGACGATACTTTTACGTAATTAAATTAAATTATGGTATATATTATAAAGAGTGAAAGATTCGAACATTTGACTGAAAATAATAACATCGAACAAATACCTAATCTTCCTTTATGGGCGGTATAAGGTGATACGACAAATCTTGGTTTCTTTTAAATATTCCCAACGCTTATCCCTAAGCTCTTACTTTTTCACACAAATGCTTAATTTAAACAGTGGCAATTTGGTAATTTCGTATCATGGTGATGACGACTTATGCTGGCGACAACGCCTAACGGAGTGCCGGAATTTTAAATTGGAGAGAAAGACTTGCACGGCGACCACGGCGACCGCGGCCTTCTTCGCAAGTGCGCTTTGGATTTTGTGTCGTCTAAATATGAAACATCTTTTCTTTTATTTTATTTTATTTTATTTTATTTCAAATTTTCAATAATAATATATATATTTTATCAACTCTTTCCTATTTTATCTCAAAAATACATTTAAAATTTCGGTATAATAATATAACCACTCGGAGAAACCAACAATCTTTTTAACAATTTAACTCAACCGTAAAATTTGATCCCTCCCGTTAAATAAAATTACCAACTCTTTAACATATCGAAAACGTGTTAATATGGTATGAGATAAATAATTCGAAAAATTTGACTAAACCATACTGAAAACTATAGAACCAAATTTATAATTTTAAAATATTGGTACCATGTGATGTTGATAAATAATTAAATTAAAAATAATGAATTAATTATTGAATCTAATCGAATCTAAATCAATATTTATTTATTATATAAAAAATATAATTACCAACCCTCATGAGGTGGTGTAAAAAGATAGAATTTGAAATGTGCCTTGGGTCCCAAGTAAAATAATACAAAGTTTCTTGCAAACTTGGATAACTAAAATGGGACACTTAAACCACTTTGTTTTTGGATAGGGTTAAATATATATATATATATTACTTAAATAGGTATATAATTTTGGGATGCTCGTGTAAATAATGATACATGAATGAATTGAAATTATATTCGAGAACGAGAATAATCCTAAGAAATAAAGTTATGATTATTTAAAAAAAAAAAAAATTGATATCTCTGCTAAATTAAGATAAATCTTATGAACTAAAATAGTATTTTAACGTTATTCAAATCTCTATTACTAACCAGGGTTAGTCGAGTTGAGTTGAGTTGGGTCGAGATATGGTAAACTTGAATTGGGCTCGCTCTCTCTAATTGGGCTTCCTAAGGTTAGTTGGGTTGGGCTCTGGCCCAGTTGGGTTCGGTTCTCTACTACCCAAATTTTAATATTAAAATAGAGTAATTTCAAAAAATAAAAAAATAAAAAAATAAATATTATTTCTTTTGAAGCAATAAATTAAATTAAATTATATAAAAGATCTAAATCCCAATCAAAATTTGATATTAAAAAAAAAAAAATCTCAACTTGGTCATTTATATACAATCAAAGAAAAAAAAACATCAAACTATGGATCGGATCAAATTTAGAACGAACGGTAAACGCATCACGACACTACTTTCTTCTTTCGAGATCGAAAATTCAGATCGAAAAACTCAAAAAAAGAAAAGGGGGGAAGAAATTTACTTCTTATTTTGAATGGGATTTGCTCCACTTGGGGGCATTTTCTTGAAGCTTTGTTCCACAGCTTTCTTGGGCTCTTTAATGGAGTTGTTCTTCATGTTCTTTGTTCTTGAAAGCAGCAGCAGCTTTCTGGGAATGCTTCTTGTTTGATCCATTGTAGCTAAAAGGGTATTGGTTTGGAGTTGATGGCAGCAACAAGATGCAGAAATGGTGAGAATTTGAACCAAAACCACAAGGAAAAGGTAGCACAAGGATTTGCTGTTTGAAGCCTTCTTCTTCATATCTTGCGTGGTTTTCAGTGAATTTGGAGATGGTGGATGGTTTATATTATATAGCCTCCCTTGTCCTCTCTTGTATTATGATACATAAAGAATATTTGGTTTTTTACTTACACCCATTTTTTAATACTCTTATTTGTCCGATCTCACGTCAGTCGGAGAGAGAAACGAAGTATTCGTTAACGGTCTGGAAACATCTCTCTAGCATATACGTTTTAGAATCGTGAGGCTGACAGCAGTACGTAACGGGCCAAAACACACAATATTTGGTAACAGTGGACTTGAGCTGTTACAAATGGTATAAGAGCTCGTCACTGGGCGGTGTACGAGGACACTGGATACCAAAGGGGAGTGGATTGTGAAATCCCACCTCGGTTGAAAGTGGGTCTCGAAGGGGGTGGATTATGAGATTCCACATTGATTGGTTGGAGAGTAGAACGAAACATTGTTTATAAAGATGTGAAAACTTCCTCTTAGCATATATGTTTTAAAACTGTAAGGATGATGACGATACGTAATGGGCTTAAATGGACAATATCTACTAGTGGTGGTCACGTTTTACTCTTAAAACTCAAACTCTGTATTAGAACGACCCATCATTCTCTTGTAATATAGTTATGTTACTTACTTTTCGTTTCTGAGAGTGAAGACTATCTTTACCTACCAACACGAGCCATTTCAGCATATTCTATCCTCACTCACAATCACACAACATGAAATTGTTCTAAGCAAAACACACCTAAGTTTGAAGTTCTTATGATTGAGTCGCCGAAAAGAAAAGTGCACATTGTTTTTACAGGTAGTAACCTTCGGGATTGCTCTCATTCAGATGTGGCAACGGTTCGTTTATCTTTACTCGGATGTCACATGTCCACTGTGATTCATTACGTGTTTGGAAAAGGAAACGAGAAAAGGTGCGAAATTGAATGAGAAAATCTTTGTCTAATGTATGATTCGAAATTAATAATTAGAAGCATGTGAGTGCTGAATTGACTAATACTGTTGTTTCTGACTCACTTACATTGAGCTTTGCAAATTGAGTACTAAATTATCAAATAATATATAAACATATATATTCTCATGTGACTCACCACGTGAAATTCAAATCAAAGCACGTGCCATTACATGTTCTTTCCCATTGCCTTGTTATTTCCAAAGATATCAATATGATATTGCTTTTATTCTTCTTCTAGGGTTTTTTGTTTGGCCAACGTTGCCCAAAACATAATTACGTGGGTTTTGTCGTACGGTGATTCTCTCGACGTTGATGTAACAGCTCAACTCAGTCTATTACTAATAGATATTGATTGTTTTTGACCCATCACGCATTGTCATTAGTATCACGGGAGAGGTTTCTACATACTTATAAGGAATGCTTCGTTCTCGGCCTCTGTTACTGATGTGGAATCTCACCATTCATCCCCCTTAGGGGTCCAATATCCTGACTTACACACCATCCAATGTCTAGCTCTGGTAGTCCACTACTAACAAATATTGTCCGTTTTGGCCCATTACGTATTGTCGTCAGCCTCACGATTTTTAAAACGTGTCTGTTAGGGAGAGGTTCCACACCCCTTAAAAAACGTGTTGTCAGCCTCATAATTATGTTTTTATAATCTAATGGGTTTTGTCTCTTCAGTTGATGTAACAGCCCAAGTCAGTCTACTACTAACAGATATTGACCCGTTCAAGAGAGGTTTTCATACTCTTATAAGGAATGGTTTGTTCTCGGCCTCTCCAACCGATGTGGAATCTCACAATCCACCCTCTTTAGGGGTCCAATATCCTGACTAACACACTATACAGTGTTTAGCTCTGATATTATTACAACCCAAACCCACCGCTAACAAATATTATCCGTTTTGGCCTATTACGTAACAATGTCAGCCTCACGATTTTTAAAACGCGTCTGTTAAGGAGAGATTTCATATCCTTATAAAGAATGTTTTACTCCAACAAATGTGGAATCTCATAGTTGAAGACATAAAATACCTAAAAAAAATATAAAAAAAATGTAAAACGTTCATCGGGCTAAGAGTCTCAAATTTTGCAACACTCCAATATATAAGAGATATATGATATGGATAATGTAATGATCGGAGATTTAATTTAATTTTTTATTGAAATTATTTATTTTAAATGAAATGCACTATATATAGCCAAAAATTTGAATTTATTTTGTATTTTACATACGCATTTTTGTTGTTGAATGTTGTTTGGAGCTCTGGGGGCGTTTCGCGTTGTTTTTGCAGACGCGGTTTTCGTATTGATTGGGGACGAAGACGACACCTCTCTTCTACACATAATCAAGCGCCAGTCAACATTCAGTTCTTCCTCCAAACTCTGTTTTATCTTTCTTTATCTTCTTTGATCGATTTCTTTTCTTGTTTTTTTTACCCATTTCCCCTTTTGATTCTTGACTCTAGCAGTTCTTATCTATTGATCAAGATCCCGCGTTCTCCCGCGTTTAATCCAGTTCTCAGCTTCTTCTTTGTCGATAATCCATTTTGAATATTTTCTGCGCTCTTCCTCTTCCAATCTTTCCAGGCTCTTTTCATTGATCATGGACTATGAAGCCTGCGACAGTAGCGGTAAGTTGAAATGATTTGGATTTTGTTGTATTGGAATATGAGTTCTTTCAAATTTAATTTGGCGGGTTTTCTTTGCGCGTGGTGGGACTCTTTATTTTTCGTCGAGGGCTTGAAAATAGGTTTCGGTTTTTTTGGTGTTTTAACGGAAATTGGGGTTTGGTCACTTCCATCAAATGAAGGTTTAATCGCGTTTTATCCTTTGTTTTTGAGTTATGAGTATTATCTTTTCCGTTATTTAGGTTTAGTTTTTGCATTCATTCGAGAAATTTTTAGACTATCGTGCTCGATCATGGTGGATACCTTTTGTTGCTTGATTGGCAAGCCAAGGTATTGTCTCTTCGGTTCCCTTTTCTCGAGGGCGTAAGTTATTCCATTTAGGACTATGAAGATTTAGGATTTTCTGGATTATGAGTTCCTTCAATGCCCTTTTCGGTTGAATTGTTCCTTACATAAAGTATACATGATGGGGATTTCATCATTGTTTATAGGAACCCGGAGGATGTTATCAGAATTCTATCATGTTAATGGGGGAAATGATGAGTTAATCTATGTATAACATTGTTTAGAATCATGTATCCTGCATATGAGATAACTGCAGGTACTGATGATGATCATCCACCATCACATCATAACAGAGTTTCTAGAGGAGGTCACATATCTGGAAGGGGGACGTCTGTTTTGAGTTCTTTTCCATATTCTAAAGTGCATGATATGGAGACCCGGATTCATCATCTCGAAAAAGAAGCTTACAGCTCTGTACTGCGTGCGTTAAAAGCCCAAGGGGATGCCATTACCTGGGTGTGTTCGTCCTTTTCAAGTTTGCTAGTGCATATTTGATCTTTATTGGTCTGCGTTAACTGAGGTTTATAATCTATGTTTGACAGGATAAAGAAAGCTTGCTAACAGAGCTTAGGAAAGAATTGAGAGTTTCAGATGATGAACACAGAGAGTTGATCGCTAGCGTTAATTCCGATGATATCATCCGTGAGATTAGGTTAGAATGTTTCTCAAGCAATAGAATTTTAATCGATTTTCGGATGTATCTTTCTTCAACTCTATTGTATTATGTTTTGAGATGGTACAAGGGAGTGGAGACGGGCAGGTGGGCACCAAAACATGAGTTGCAGTTCGTCCCTGCCAGTTCATGATGTCGTTCCTAGTCCAACTGTTTCGGCATCCCGTAAGAAGCAGAAAACAAGTAAATTGGTATCACTACTCTTGCTGGTTTCCATATGTTGATTCTGCATTCTAAACCATGTTTTTTCGTTGCATCAAAGGGCCTTTTTGGCAACAACATATGAAACATGGTTGTCTCTAGTTTTCTGATTATTTAAGGTTTCTTCGTTTTTTTATCTTATTAGAGTACATCATTGACTGGTTTTTCATATATGGAACCAATGCAGTACTCTTCTTCGGTTCCTGCTGGAAGCAGACAGTTAAATAATCGTAGTTCTTCTGGGGCTCTTCTGGCAAACGGATCTGCTGAAGCTCCAACATATGATGAGACTTTCATTGGAAGGAAAGTGTGGACCAGGTGGCCCGACGACAACAACTTCTACAAGGCTGTCATAAGAAATTACGATCCGGTTAAGGCATGTCTTAGTTGCAAAAAATTGCTTCAAGCGTTTTTGAACCATTTCGGGAACAATATTTTCTTATGCCTTTTTCTTCAGGACAAGCATGTCCTGGTTTATGATGCAAACACATCACGTGAGACGTGGGAATGCGTTGATATTAAAGAGGTATGTTTGAGTATTGCTTTCTTTTTTGTGCCGAAGTACTTCTCTGAATCCTTCGGGTTGTTAGGGTCTATGGGGTGACAGTTATAGAATATGTTGACAAATTTAGGAAATGCACAAGAATCAATGAGATTCAGTACATTCTTTTGAAAATTAATGCCATTTTCTGTCATTTTTAGACAGTGTTAGTATTCAGGAAGTGTATTGGGTGCATGAACCATGAAACATGTTGGTCGCTGCCAAGGATGTGTTGTCGAGTTCTTGAAAAACATATAGAATTCTGGTGCTGATAGATTAAAATATATAGAATTCTCTCCTTCCCGTAGTCATTTGCTTGAGTTCTTGGAATCTTTTATATAATTTGTAGAAGCTTGGTGGCTGCTAAGGATTTTTTGTTGTTGGCATAAAGATTGCATGATGGTGACATTTTGGTGTGGTTGGGTTGTGAAGTCCAATCGTGTGCAGCGACTGAAATCTCCTGATAACTGCAGATCCCGCCCGAGGATATTCAATGGGATAGGGAGGATCTAAGAATGACTCATCGAGGAGGCCATAGTGGCCGTGTGTTTAGAAGAACACAAAGCTCGGGTGGTTTTGCTCCTGGTGCTGGTAGGGGGAGAGGACGCTCAATGAGCCAATACAGAAAGGAAATTTCTCCATCACAAAATAGTGTTGGAAAGAAAGTGATGGATGATATTGAATTACTTAATACAGAGGTATTAGTAAAGGAGGTATGTGTATATGTATTGGAAATAGATTGGATAAAAACTCAAACAGTGATATCCATTTGGTGATTTTGAACACCGACAGGTCGAGAAAGTTTTCAACTCAAGTAATCCCGATCCCGTGGAGCTCGAAAAGGCAAAGAAAGTGCTTAAAGTATGGTTCTTATCATGCTTTTCCCATTCCCTTTTTCTCTGGTAAATCGTGTTTTGTATTCGACGTGCAGGATCAAGAGATGGCACTTGTGGATGCAATTTCTAGATTGGCGTATACATCTGATGGTGAAAGTGGTAATAAATATATGTGTACATGATGTCAGTATCTCTACATTCTGTTGTATATCTCATTTCTTCTTCCTCTTTTGTTAGAAAATAATCATTCAAATGTGTTTGTATGAGGATTTTTCTTAATGCCCGTGTGTATTTCCCCTCTTCTACAAAATAATATCAGGAATTTCCTCTTTTTTTTTCACATACTGATATCAAATTTTAAACGTTCTTGTGGAAGAAACAAATAGAGATAAACGAAACTCGGATTACAGCACGACAGGGACTCGAGCAAATTCGTTTAATATTTTCCTCTGTTTTGTATTCATGATTCTACCAAATTAGAGAAACTGGAGATGATTCGTTTACCAATTGTTGAATTCAGCCATATGGATGTTTATATCTAATCGTCTTTGTTTTAATGCATAGCAGAAAGGGAAGCAGCCAAACGTGCATGATCAATTAGTTGACAAAAACAACGATACTTGAGCTACCAAGTGCCAGTGCCAAATCTGTACAGAATTGTACCAAAAAAATTATCCTATGTTAGTGGATCAAATTCTTTTGTTTTTTTTTTAATGGTTTTTCTCTTCCAGTGAAGGGGAGGGATTGCCTGTTCTTATAGATATAGGGATTGCCTGTTCTTGTAGATATCTATGGCACTAGATGGGATAGAGTAAACAACATAGTGAAGATTTAGCACTCTGTAGCTTGTAATTGTGCATTAATGGCTTCATTTCCGGCTACATTACTCTGAATTCTTTCCAATTCTCTTTTGCTGGTGTGTCAATATTTGTGTTCGTCAATCCAGCGAAACTGCAGGCCAAAGTAAAATGAATCAGTAAAATAATTTGAAGTGTGGGGAAATGAATTGGGTTAGGCAAAGAATTTGAGTTGCCCTTGTATATATGCAACTCAAAACATATCAGGGATCGTGGGTTTTCCATCTAGATCAAATTCAATATGATAATTAGAGCAAATCAAACAAGAACATTGAATCTTGCAACTCTAGGAAACGCTTCTAATGATTCAAAATTGCAGAAAAGTGAATAAGTTAATAGGATTAAGAACAACCCGCTAACTGTGAGATCCCACATCGGTTAGAGAGGGGAACGAAGCATTCCTTGTAAGAGGGTGGAAAGCTCTCTCTAATAGACGCATTTTAAAACCGTGAGGTTGATAACAATACGTAACATGCCAAAGTAGACAATATCTGCTAGCGGTGGATTTGAATGGTTACAAATGGTATCAGAGTCAAGACACCGATCAATGTGCCAGCGAGGACGCTGGGCCCTAAAGGGGTGGATTGTGAGATCCTACATCGGTTGGAGAGGGGAACGAAACATTCCTTATAAAAGGGTGTCCACCTCTCCCTAGTAGACGCATTTTAAAACTGTGAGACTGATGGTGATATATAACAGGCAAAAGTGGACAATATCTACTGGGAGTGGGCTTGAACTGTTACACTAACATACTCGGAATTCAGATCATGACACCCCCTTTTCTAAGGTTTCCATCCAATGTCTTTTGCTAATGTGTCAGCCATACCCTCCCTCCTCCAAAATTGGAACCGATAAACGAGAATGAAAGGGGCAAGTGAACAATAACAATATATCAGGAAAACTATTCATACGAACTATAAGAGCAAATATGTGTTCATTAGTTTTGTCCTTAGAAATAGAAAACTGACATAAAAAAAGCAGCTCCTAACCAGCTGCTTAATTACAGTCAAAATTCAACCAGTCTTCTAACTTGTAGCAAGAGAACATCGAACACAATAGCTAACAGAACATTAATCCAATAATCCAAACACAAATCCTAGTCTCCAATTTGAAATGTAAGTCTAGATTCCAAGAAAGTTGTCACATTAATCCAATAATCCAAAGACAAAAAGTCCTAGATTCCGATTCGAAATGTAAATCCAGATTCCGAGAAAAGTTGTCTCTACTAACGGAGGAGAGATCACCGTCCGAACGACTCTTCAACGGACTCGTAGAATCCAGAACTCAATTGAAAAGCATAGGGGGGAACCTAGGAACAGATAACACCATGAAAGAATTCAAATCCTAGAAAATTATACCTCTATTTTCATCAAAGAGGGGTGTTCTTCCCAACTCTAATGAACTGAGACTCAAGTATTTCATAAACCAAAAACATTGTTTATGAATATACCAACAGAAGATCAATCCTCCTCCACCTACACCTTGATACCCCTCCATTGCCATTTTGTTCTTCAGTTCCCCATTACTATGATAAGGAAGTATCATACTCCAATCTGGCAGATCATTAAAATATGGAAGATTTGGAGAATCCCGCAGAGTACACAGCCAATAGATAGCAATACTTCAAGAATTGTAATTACAACAAAAGATTGAATATGAATATGATCTCAGTCAATTCAAGAAAGTCAAAGAAATCAAGTTCATATCGAATAGAACACACCCAAATCCAAAAGCTGGAGTACCAAAACAACAAACGATTACCGCCGATCGGAGCCGACACTAGAGAACACAACGATAAGGCATAGAAAAACAGGAGGAGGTACCATATCGAGCTACCATCAAGTCAAAGACCACTCAAATCCAGTTGAAGGGGCAAAATCAATATTCAAGACATACAAACACCCACCAAAAGATTCACGAAAATGGGGAAACAAACCTGCAAATTAACCTACCAACCAAAAACGCGAATGGCGGAAATTTTCCAGGGGAGACTTCCGTGAAGAGACATCTAATCGTGGTGGAATAACAGACCACAAAACGAGAGACTAACGGGATGATATTGCCGCCATGCCTCTCATATGGATCGCGGCAGCTGATTAGCGATAACCGATGAAGCGACCATGAAAACGCCTGAAGATCCAAACCCAAAAACCATGGTTGTAGATTGAAATTGTGCGCCTAATTAAACAGAAATCACGATGAAAACTTAACCAATGTTGAAGGAGAGAGCGATTGGGGAAAGAGAGAGGAAATGTCGATGTTTTATTTGGAACCGATCCTTCACGGTTGGTCGACATGTCGTTTTTAATCTTCAAATCCACCACCGTTAACGACCCGTTACCAAAATCATATCTACACGGTTAAAATACCCTAAAGCGATCCATACGAGATGTGATTAGTCGTCAATTATTCTTACTCGAGTTTTATACTATCAAAGTTGTTGTTGCTATCTACTCGCTTTTAGCTTATAATATTTATTTATTTGAAACTGTATTCAACGTATTTTTTCGTTACCGTTTTCTAAAACATTTATCTCAAACGTGATTCAAGGGTCGAGTACACGTCCGTATTGTTCGCGAAGTGCGAATCCGTTAGATCAGAACCGATATGAAACAATAGCTGTCCAGCTATCGCAAGAGTGCAATGGTGACACATGGCAATTAATTTAAATAAAAAAAATTAATTAAATAATGATAAATAATAAATTACGTGGCATTAATTTCAATTCCAATTTTGCAGCCTAATATTTTCCCACCGTAACGATCCAACTCTCCCTCCATGTTCCAAAACCCTTCCCTCTGTATAGAGTTGGAGTTAGGGTTTACGACCACTTTTTTCGTTNTTTGTAGCCTTTAGGTCTTTAATCTTATTGTTCTAGTTGTATTCTTTGGTTTTTCTTTTCGAGTTCGTTCGGTTTGTGGTGGATCTCGATCAGGCTTTGTTAGCAATGGATTACCGCAAGAGAGGGAAGCCCGAAGTTGGTTTAAATGCCAATGGCGGCTTCAAAAAGTCCAAGCAAGGTTTGTTCCTCCTTTCCTTGCTCGTTTACTTCGCCTTTCGAGTACTTTTTGAAATTCGTATTACGTTGTGTTGTTTCCGTGAAAATTTATGTATCGTGGAGATGGCAGTCTGTTCAAGTTTAGGTTCGAATTTGAGTACTAGGAAATCGATGGCGGACATTTGAATTTCGCTTATTTTGTCATTTCTGNTTTTTTTTTTTTTTTTTTTTTTTTTTTTTTTTTTTTTTTTTTTTTTTTTAACATTGACGAACATTTAAATGCCTAACTGAAGAAGTTTGTATAACTTTGGAAGACACCCCACCTGATTGAGGTCACCTGATTATGTCTATATAGAGACATCAAAATCTTATATGAGCATATTAAATCTTAAGAAGTTAATCCTTGGTTAAGAGTTCATTAACTGTTTGACATTTTAGAGTCATTACATTAGAATCTAGGATAAGGGACTGAGAAAACCGTAATAAATTTTTTGTAACAGAAATGGAGTACTTATCAACTGGTGTAGCAAGCAAATCAAAGCCATGCACCAAATTTTACAGGTTCAAATCTTCACTCATCTAAATAATTACTTGGAAACTTATCTTATCCTTTTCTGAATCTTTATAAATTTTTGTTAGTAATTTTCATTTTACAAGACCCAGTTCAATAATCTTGCTCATGAAATAGGCAAATTGCATACAGATTAAATCTATGGTCCTGTCTAACTATTAACGAATTATCTATTTAAGCAATAAAGATTTAACTACTTTCTAGAGTATGGTTCTGTGATGGTATTTTCTACGTGAACTGTGAGAAATGATGATAGTTTCTTCAGCTTATGCTGGATTAGTACAATTTTTCTTGTACATCTTTTTGGTAAGTCTATGTCGAGATGTCGTCACAAGTACTTGGTTAGCAGGATTTACGTCGTGATATTTATGTTAAGAGTGTTATGGATAGTGCTTTGGGAGGTGTTGATTACTAAAACATCTAGAGTGGCACTTTTTAATTGTACCTATATGTGTGTATCCTCTCAAATTTATTGGAATCAGTTTCTCAAACCGTGTACGAGACATTGAATTTCTTCTCTCTTATCTAAATTATTCTTGATAAACCCAGCTTGTGATATTTCAGTATCTCTGTTTGCATATCATTTGTGTTTCTTTCTTAGTGTCTTTGATTTGATGTGGATGGACTTGAAGAAATTTCTGTCCTTTTTTGATCGAGTAGATTTATTTTGAATGTGAAGCTAAACCTTGGAAATGTGTTTTGTAGACCTCTCATTTGCATTATTTTGTGTAATTGATGACGAAGGCTATCAATTTGCAAAGCATGAAATCAGTTCTGACATCTTATATATGTGGAGAAGATCAATGTTTTCAATGTTCATGCCTTTCATTCTGATATTTTCCATTGTGGTTTCAGCACTACGGGCTGCCAATTTGGTGAAGGATGCCATTTCCTGCATTATGTTCCTGGCGGTTACAATGCTGTCGCGCAAATGATGAACCTAGAACCTGCTCCTCCAGCACCTAGAAGTATAGCAGCGCCCCATCCAATGTCCAATGGCTCAACCACACAGGATGTTAAAACTCGTATGTGCAACAAGTATAACTCTGCTGAAGGCTGCAAATTTGGTGACAAGTGTCATTTTGCTCACGGAGAATGGGAACTTGGAAGGCCTTCAGCTCCATCTCACGAAGATCCTCGGGCCACAGGATACTTTCCAAGCCGTTTACCTAGTAGGATGAGCGCAGCTCCAGCAGGCCCCGCAGCCAGCTTTGGTGCCTCAGCCACGGCAAAGATCAGTGTTGATGCTTCCCTTGCTGGAGCCATTATAGGGAAGGGTGGTGTTAATTCCAAACAGATTTGTCGTCAAACAGGCGCCAAACTTTCGATCAGGGACCATGAATCAGATCCCAACCTCAGAAACATTGAACTTGAGGGGACATTTGATCAGATTAAGGAAGCAAGTGCAATGGTGAGGGAGCTAATCGCGACGGTTTCAATGGCAGGCCCTCCAAAAGCAGCTACCAGAGCAACAGGCGGCCCGGCTGCTCCGGCAGGTAGCAATTATAAGACAAAACTTTGTGATAATTTTGGGAAAGGGTCTTGCACATTTGGAGAGAGATGCCACTTTGCCCATGGTTCTGCCGAGCTGCGCAAATCTGGTGCGTGAAGAAATCCATTTTTCTTGTATTATTAGATTAGAAAGATGGAGTTGTGTGTCTCTGTTCTTGAATTATGTATCAAGAGGGCAATGCAACCGAGTGGAAATTGACAGTTTTTATGGTTTAGAGAAGTCGACTACATTTTTGTTGGTCCCATCCTTTCCTCCCTTTACCTGATTTCCTTGCATGCTTCACATTTTGCCATTAGGTTTACATGTCGTGTCATGTCGTGTCAATTCCATTTAAAACCATCTTCTTCTAAACTTAATATAAAAGTATTTTTTGTTATGGATTTAATTATATATAAAAAAATAATTAAAAATATATATATTGCTACTAATATTTGCTGATTTTTGTTCCTAAATTAACTAAATCTGTTAAATAAGTCAAGATGTGATAATTTTTAAAAAACTAATTAATAATAATAATTTGAAAAAACAAACCCTATTCTTCTCATCCAACCCTTCTTGCGGCGCCGCCGCCGCCATCCATTTTCATCTTCTTCTGAATCATAAATGGACACCTGTCCCAGATAATGAATAAATAAAATTATTGTAGATCGAAATTAATAGGAGGTAACAGAATAAAAAAAAAAAAAAAAAAAAAAAACTACCCCTAGACATTGCCTATAAATAGCGTGGCTATTGTCAAAACTATTATCTATTATTTATTATTTATTTCATACAATAATACACCGACCTAATATTAATTATACAACGTACAACAGAAAAGAAAAACCAAAAACCGTCACCCGACTTTCACGCTACCCGGCTCAGTGATTAGGGCCGCCCTCGGTCGGGTCATAGATGTGGGTTCCGGTTCCGGTTCTAGCGGTTGAACCCCCGAGCCTTGTAGCAGCCTGCCTCCCGGCCGCGTGTTCTGCACGTGCCTGCTACTTGTCCAGCTCAGCGTCGTGAATCCTCTGCTCTTTCCTTTCCCTAGCCACGTCCTCCTCCACTGGATTCTGCGCCTGTATTCTGTCCACCTGCCACACGCGTGCGTGGAAATGCAATACTTATTAATGTTCCTAAGTTATTATCCTCTAATAATCTATTTATTCTTTAATTTACCAAATACAAAAGTCAAATATCTTTAATCTACAGTTTAAATGACCTGTACCCAACCACGTGGCTCAACCGTCACGATGCCACGTATCAAGAATTCATCAACAAACAATAAAATAATTTTATATGGAGAAATAATAATAATAATATCCACATCTATAGCACATGTTTTTCTTGATTTTTTTTAAGACATTTGTCATTTATTACCCTACGCGGTACCTTCAATAAATGAAAAAAAATAAATAAACATTTTATCTAACAACCAAATCTATTTTTTTCTCGAATTAAAATAAAATGAAAAAGCAATAAATAATTTCCAAAAAAAAAAAAAGCAAGAAAAATAAACATTTGTAAACCTTTTATTGAGCGGTGGCTTCGGTGTTTTCCATGCCAGCTTTTGCAGCGGCGCCGACGTTGGCGGCCGATTCCTTCACCGACTCCGCCGCGCTTCTTCCCGACTGCATTACTTTATTATTATTGACGTTTTTTTGACCTCCAATATTTTCCGTACAAAATAACGCCGTTCCGAGAAACGGGGATAACTGCTACTCTTAAATAGAGTTGGGGAGCTCTATGCTTCGCGGCACGTGTCACAATCAAGACGCCACGTGTAGCGCGCATGGCCAGGTGGATTTGAGAGATGTGTGGCAATTGGGATCAGGGAATGCTCCACCTATTGGTTCATGGTCTGAATAACCCAACTCGAACCGGTTGGGTTCGAGTTTTTGGTTAACTTCAATTACTTGTCCCCGTAATTAAGTGCGTTTACACTTAATTTAATATATGCCTCCCTATTTAATCCGTTTTATTTATTTATTCATTAATTAATACCTCGTGAATTTTTTATATTTATCTAAAAAAATAAAAATACATGTTTGAGACAAAACAAGATAATAACAATAATTTAAAAAAAAAAGTTACTACATAGAGATGACAAATTCATTTAAAGTGGACATATAAGGTTTGTTTTGGAAATGAGTTTGGATTTGAGTGAAATCGGGTTGCCTAAATTTTAAATAATAAATTAATTTAATTTAACGTATTGAAATTTAATTAAATAGAAGGTCTCAAGTCAAATTTGTGTCGGAAATATTTAAAAAAATGTTGGGATAAATAATGGAATTTCAGGCAATATTTTGTCAAGTTATTTATTACTCCCAAATGTGGAGAGATATTTAATTTTTTTAATTTAATTCTTTTAACTAAATTTTAAATTCTTTTAAAATATTCGAAAAAAGAAAAAAGAAAAGAAAATTCACATGGCGTAAAATTCGAGCCGTGAGATATTTTCGATCCCCCAGATACAATCTTCACCGTCAAACCGTCACGAGCAAGGCACTTCCCAATTGGACGGTGGAGATCGTTGGGTATTTCCGTTCACAGGCAATGGCAGAGACGAAATAGCCAACGAAAGATAAGAAACCAATGATAGGACGACACGTAAGCACAAGTTGGGAATGACCGGGCCCACAGACATAGTGCCATTTTTTTGCTTAAATACCAGTGGCTCATTTTCCCCGGAAGTGCCTCCAAGGAATTCAGAGAGATAATAAAAGAAATAAGGCTTCCTGCCGGCTATTTGAAGGCGGCGCCAAAGTTCTCTAGAGAGAGAGAGAGAGATTGTGAGAGCGGAGAGTGCGAGGCTCTCTGAAACTTCGGTCCTCTTCTTCTTCCTCTCTTTCAGGTATTGTTCCCCTTGCCATTTTGTTTTCTGTCAATGTGAGTGACGTTTTTGTAGGTTTCTTTGATTGTTTTTCCATGAATGTGCGTTCTAATGCGTAGATCTGGGTTAAGATTTAGATTATTGTTCATTGAGGTGTCGTATGGTTTTGATTTTACACTGAACAGAGATTATAGTGTCTGCTGTGCTTAGATAGTTAGTTTTGTAGTCTCTCACAGAGTTTGTGTTCAGGGATGAAAAGGACGCTGAGATTTATGACTGATGAGAGTTGGTCCTTTGGTATTTAGCTTTGCATAGTTTCGATCGGGGGTATCTGGATTTGGCGTTTGTCTGCAATGGCTAATCTGTTGTGTATTTAAGTTTGTGGTGTTGAGGATTTTTCAATTTCTGGGAAAACTGGAAACTCGTTTCGTTTTTTCCTCTTTGTACAGATTTATTCATCGGTTTGTCGATCTGCGACATCTCATTTTGTACTTCAGATGAGCTTTTTTAAAGAGAAGAAGATGTCTTTCCCGATTAAATATCCTTGAAACCGTGCCTGTAGAAATATATATTTTATTTATTTATTGTCATTTATGATTCTAATGCCTCTTCCAGTTACGAAGCTGGGTCCATGTGACAAAGGTGTATTTGTGGTTTCCCGATCTTTGTTCTTGAGTCAATTAGGGTAGGCGCCGTTTTGGTTTTTGCTTCTGTATCATTCACCATTGTTTTCTGTGTTCTAAGAACGGGAAAAATAGCTACTGTCCTACAGTGTGTTGTGTAACAATCTGACCGTCTTTTCTGACGAATTCTTTTTTATAATTAGTTTTATAATGTGATTAGGTGAACTTAAATTGTTTTGATTAATAAATTTTGAAGTAAACATAAGAAAAAACGATTAAACAAACGCATTTTTAGTGAAATGTTTATTTAATTATAAAAGTCCCCATCAGTCCTGATATTTCCTAGATGGCTAATAAATCCAGACCTCTTTTTCTTTACCTTTTCCATTTCAGTTTGAAACGTTTCTCACTTTTTGTGCTTCTTTGAAAAAAGAAATGGGTGTCTAAAAATGTCGAAATCAACGTGCATGGGTTCCCTTCGAAACTCCACGACCGGAAATAGAATAATCCCTCCGCTTACGGCATCAGAGAGCTGGAATTGGTCTTTTTAAATAAACCTCAATATCAATCTAATCTAGTTGGATGATAAGTTGCTTTTATTCTTTTCATTTTAAATGTTTGGTAGTCATTTAGTTTGTAAATTCAACAATATACAGCCATTCGTCCTACGTTAATGTGATGGTGACAGCTTGTTAGCGCTCTTCCAGGCGTTCTTCATGAACTTACCAAGCTGTCTAGTTTAAACTGGAGGATTCCACTTGTGCTTTTTAATTACAGAAAATATTTCGTCACAGACTTTGCCTATTTATATTTTATCTTTTCTCTTTCTGCCTCGAGTAGGCGGCGTAGCGTCTTGGTGAGCTCTTGCCTTAAGTTCCCCCCCACCCCACCCCAATTTTCTGATAGGCGTACGTTGAATTATTAGGTTAGCATTGAATTTGTGTATTATGAATCTGTTTAGCAATAAATGTGCCACAGCCTGGTGTTTTGGCTCGTATATTTATGGAACTGTTAACTGTTTAATGAGACTATTTTTCAATCCCCTCATCTTATTTTTCTTGTTTCAGGACGATATCCTTGAAAAATGGGTGCTGGAGGTCGAATGTCCTCTCCTTCCTCCATCAAGAAGTCAGATTCTGACCACGTGAAACGAGTCCCAGCCGCGAAACCCCCATTCACTCTTGGTGAGCTCAAAAAAGCCATTCCCCCACATTGCTTTCATCGTTCTGTCCTCCGCTCATTCTCCTATGTCGTTTATGACCTTACCCTGGCGTCCATCTTCTATTACATTGCGACCACCTATTTCCAAAACCTCCCTAGCCTCTTATTTTATCCAGCCTGGGCTTTGTACTGGGCCGCCCAAGGCTGCGTCCTTACTGGCGTATGGGTCCTTGCCCACGAGTGTGGCCACCATGCCTTCAGTGATTACCAATGGCTCGATGACACCGTTGGCCTTATCCTCCACTCTTTTCTCATGGTCCCCTACTTCTCTTGGAAGTACAGCCACCGCAGACACCATTCCAACACCGGTTCTCTTGAGCGAGATGAAGTCTTTGTCCCTAAAAAGAAATCCGCTCTCAAATGGTACTCCCCATACCTCAACAACCCACTCGGCCGAGTCCTCACCCTCACCATCACACTGGTCCTAGGCTGGCCTCTGTACTTGGCCTTCAACGTCTCTGGTCGACCCTACGACCGTTTTGCCTGCCACTACGACCCATACGGCCCAATCTACACCGACCGTGAGCGGTTGCAGATATTCATTTCGGATGCTGGGCTGCTTGCCGTCTCCTACGGTCTGTACCGCCTTGTTCTGGCCAAAGGCCTTGCGTGGGTGGTCTGTGTTTACGGAGTGCCACTGCTAATTGTAAACGGCTTCCTTGTCCTAATCACATACCTTCAGCACACTCACCCCGCATTGCCCCACTACGATTCATCAGAATGGGACTGGCTGAGAGGCGCTTTGGCAACAGTGGACAGAGACTATGGCATCTTGAACAAGGTGTTCCATAACATAACCGACACTCATGTGGCCCATCATTTGGTGTCCACAATGCCACATTACCATGCCATGGAAGCAACCAAGGCAATCAAGCCAATCTTGGGTGAGTACTATCACTTTGATGGGACTCCATTCGTGAAGGCAATGTGGAGAGAGGCAAAGGAATGCATTTACGTGGAGCCTGATGAAGGTGAGAAGACTAAAGGCGTTTTCTGGTACAATAACAAGTTTTAAATTGTTCGTGGAAGAAGAAGAAGACCTTTTCTCCGTCCTGGTTCTGCTACACTTTAGAAAAATCTGTTCGTTTTGTACTTCGTTATGGATGTTAGCTTCTGTTATGCGTAATTAAGTTTACCGCTGCCAAACTGCCAACCCTTTCTGCGTTAGGTCAGTCGAGCTTTCTTGGTTGGTTTGCTTTGTACTGTCTGTTCGGTTCTAGATTACTACAATAAACTACTAGGTAATGCTCAACGATGAACCTTCCTATAACATATAAATGCATGTGGTTGTGTTTTGTAAGACTACATGTGTCTTATCATGTCTATAGACTCCTGATCCAACGTAATTCAGTAGCTAAAGCATGTCATAATTCAGTACCTAGTATGAACTAGCACGTCATAATGCGAACACAGTTCAGTAGCTAAAGCACGTCGCAATGCCTGCATAGTTCAGTAGCTAAAGTACGTCGCAACGCAAGCATAGTTCAGTAGCTAACGCACGTCACAACGCGAACATAGTTCGGAAGCTAAGGAACATCACAATGCAAATATAGTTTAATAGCTAAAGCACGCCATAGACGAATATAACATAACAGCATAAAGATGAAAAAAAAAAAGAGACTCGGACAAAAGAGGATCATATACATAAAGGGAATAAAGAAAACCACAAATGCTTTAGAAAATGACTTCCAATACTTCCGACCAATCCGTCCTTTTGTCTTCTTAGCATTCATTACTCTTTTCATGATTGCATTAATTTGAAAATAATATATTTTTTTATATCCACAAATTATGCATAAATTTGACAAAATTATATCTATTTTGAGATGTGACGGATCATTATATTGAAAAAACAATATCTATTTTTGCAGTTTTTTTTCTTCTTATTTTTATTTAAAATTTTGTGAATTATGTGGGCCTAAAGCATTGCAGGCCCAGAAGCCTTAAAACAGTGTTTGGGCCGATCTCCTTAAATTGAGCCCACATGGGTTTTAAACATGTCTTCCGACAAATTTATGTTTCATATTTTATATCAAATTTATATATAATTTTTATTTGGTCGACAGGGGATGGGATTAAATTAATGAAATTAATGAATTGATTAGCTCAATAATTTTATCTTAGGTTTTCAATTGACCAATAGAAACCATTTTTCATTAATTAATGAATTTAATTTTGTTAGTCTTGGGGGTGGTTTAATCATAAAGATATTGACTTCAAATGTCAAAGTCTTCTTTTTATATCAACTTGTGTTAACCCTTAATCATATGTTTACCGTATTATATTACAAATATTAATTAAAACCTTGGTCAACCAAACTAGCTTTATGTGTGATTTAATTTGGATAACCCTTCCACGGAATTTTGAGTCGGTAATCGATTGATTTTGGATATTAGTTGAAATACGTAGAGATATCTACAGAGTGGGTACGATGAAGTCTTCTCTGTCTTCAATTGTCATTTCCACAAAATTATTTAGTTATTTTATTGGATATTAGGATGACGATTCCTCGCTCGAATCAATTTATGAGTATATGTTGAGACTATAAGAAAGTGGAGGAGCATGTGGGAAAGACAAGAAAAAAAAACGGGAATTGTTTTGAATATAAAAACGACCCTTTGTTCTCGGTTAAGGAAGGGCGCCTCTTTGTTTCATGTTGAATTTGTTGAGAATTATTGGGAGAGTAGGTCGACACGTTCGTCCCACATTGACAAATTAAAGGAATTATCATGATTTTATAAGTAAGGAATACACTATATATATATATATATATTTTTAATTTCTTTTTATCTACTCATTTTTTAAATTATAATTATAATAAATTTATTATAATTGATTGTTCTTTGTCATCGTGTAGTTGACTCATTGGTGGAGAAAAGAAAGAAAAAATGGCAAGTGGGGGGAGAAGCCAGCAAGGCAGATAAGGGAATATCGCGTGAAGCACAGACGCGTAGACCGAGAGTAGAGAAGAGTCGATAGTAGAGAGTAGAGAGTAGGTAGGGCGCCACGTCAGGAGAGGGCATTGGGCATGGTTTCCGCCAAGGGGACACCCACGTTTCGGTCATGGCCGTTACGATTCGGACTCAGGCCCGGCCCACATTCGCACGAGACTCGTGTGCTCTCTCTCTCTGATGACGTGTCAGAACCCCACGTCATCTCTGATCCTCACCGTCACTTTCACGTGCGGATCCGACGGTTTCAACCTCCTCACACGGAGGACCCTCCCCTCTCCTTCAACTTCTCTGGCCGTAGCCGGCTCTCAAAGTACAGTTGTAAAATTTATTTATTTTTAAATAAAATAAAAAACAAATTCTCTAATTGTTTTTGTTTTTCTTTTTTTAATTATTCTCTTCTCTCTCTCTAAAATATATTTTATTTTAGTGATTTAATTATAATATAGAATCTATACCGAGAATATATTTTTTAATTCATTTATATATAAACTTTAAAATGGAAAATGGTTAAATAACCAATATGGTTTCTATATTTAAAAAATAAATTAATTTGAAGCTTAGGTTTTAATTTTTGGTTTCTATAATTTTAAATAAAGAATAAGATAATTTTAATAATATTATTATTATTCCGAGATCAATAGTATATAAATGGTAATTAAATCGGTTTAAAAAGGGTAAAATAGGAATAAAAAAAAGGAGGAGATTTGAATAATATATTATTGGGATATTGTAGAGAGAGATACGGTTTCCAATTTGGTTTATGGAGGCCAAGTCACATTCTCTATTTTTGTTCATTTATATATATAATATATAAATTTACTTAAACGCCCCTTTACCAACTTCTTTACGCGGATTCTTTCCTAATAATTAAATAATAATAATAATAATAATAATAATGAATTTTTAAAAATAAAGGAAAAAAGAAAAAAAAAAACTACCATACTAAACAATAACATATACAGAAGTGGAATATCACTAACCTTTTATTGTTTAAAAAATAATAATTAAAATTGGCTAATTTACCATTTTAGCCCCTTTATTCTTTTAATTTTCATTTAGGTCCTTGTCTACTTTTAAAAAGTAACTGGTTATAAATTTTTTACACAAATTTTATATGCACAAACCTTTTTATTTCAAGAATTTTATTACGTTTAATATTGTGATATAGAAATAATAATAATAAAATAAATAAATAATTCACTTTTGAAAATAGTATAGGGACATTATCTGACATTTAAAAAATATAAAGATTAAATATAGAGACTTTAATATATATTATTTTAAAAGTACGAGCTTAAATTAAAAATATAACCAACAATTATATTCTAATTTTAAGATATTAAATTTTTATTTATCTCTGAAAAAAAAATAATAAAAATACATTCAAATTTTGCTTTTGTCTTACCGTATGATTCATGATATTGTCATCGATGTTAGCCAGATGTATTAATAAAAGGGACGATTAAGATTTTTTTTCGAGTTCAACTAGGATTTAATGGTATTGACATATTAATAACGATTTATTAATATTTTATTAAATTTGTCCCTTGACGAAAAAAAAATATGCCTCTTGCCAAAGACGACTTTCTATAAGTGTATAATATCACGTTTACTCCATTTGCGATTATATTATATAGTTTTTTAATTTTTATTTCAACTGTTAATATCGACAAAAGTATTGATATATATAGAAAGAGAAACGCGTGCAAAAAAAAAAAAATCTATAAAATAATAATAATTGTTATAAATAAATAAAATTAACATTTTTTTTGGAATATAATTACTAATTGGCTGAAAATTCTCAATTGATTTGAGTTTTTTTAAAATATAATTTTTAATTATAGTCTTCTAAGATTCCAATTAATTCAATCATTATCATTAGTTTTTTAATAGAAAAAATTATTAATTATTAATTTTTTAAAATTAATTTTTAAGTATGTATGAAACATCCATGTGATTAATCATTAATCTTATCCATTAATTAGTAATTAAGCAATAAATTACCATTCACAATATTATTTCAATTTTAAAAGATTTTTAATTTAAATATTATTTTGGTGTATCTTATTTTTTAAAATTTATAAATTTGTTCGTGTTTTATAAATGTTTTTTAACATATTTTGAAAAAATTTCAGAAATTGATTGTGAAATACCACTTATACCCCTTGTCTCCCTTTTTCACTGTTTTCTCTCTCTATAAATTCCGGTTCTCTCTCTCTTAATTTCTGTTCAACCGAACGCATTCTCTCTCAACCTTTTTTCAGATCAGATTCTCTCCCAACAAAAAACAAAATTCATTATTATAGCTTCGATTTTTATCTGTAAATGGAGGCGATTATGAAGAAACGGACTCTGTTGCAGAACTCGGCGCGCCCGGCGGCGATGGCGGTGCACACAGCTTCACACGCAATTTCCAAGCCCAAACCGAAGATTCGTATCATTCACATCTTTGCACCGGAGATTATTAAAACCGACGTCGCTAATTTCCGCGAGCTCGTTCAGAGATTGACTGGAAAGCCGGCGACGGCGGAGGAGAAGATTGTTCCGCCTCAAATTCCTCCGGTAGCAGTGGCGGATATTGTGACGGCGTTTGATCATCGGAAGTCGGAGATGGGCGGCGGGGAGTGTCGGAGAGTGAAGACGGAAGATCGGGAAGAGGAGGAGGAGGAGGAGGAGGAGGAGGAGGAGGAAGAAGAAGAAGAAGAAGAAGAGGCGTTGAGCGACGTGGTTGGGTTGTGGAACGACGTCGTTGGGTTCGAAGGGTTTATTGAAGAATTGGGTGAAATTCCGCTGCTTCCTTCTGCTCACCAAATAATGCATGGTTTTGAAGAAACTCAATTTGCTTGATTTTTTTTTTTTTTTTTTTTTTTTTTTTTTTTTTTTTTTTTTTTTTTTTTTTTTTTTTTTT